>NC_057404.1:2536368-2723811 GCF_019320065.1 Cervus canadensis
GAATAGCCAAAGCAATCTTGAGAAAGAAGAATGGAACTGGAGGAATCAACCTGCCTGACTTCAGGCTCTACTACAAAGGCAAAACTTTTGACCTAAAATACAAACAATATTATGTATTAGAAATATTCATGTATTATATATTTTAAAGTTCTAGGACCACATATAGGTTCATAAAGAGAGTAATAATGTAAACCAGGATGACATGAAGGGCTTTGACAGGGCCATAGGAGTTATGTTTTTCCCAAATGCAGCAAGATTTGGAGTATGTTCATATAGCTATAAATACAATTTTGTTTTCTATGTGTTAAACAGATATTAGATATCCTACTATCAGTAAAAGAACTCTAAAATACTGTCTGAACTCAGGAAAACAACTTGAAAATTTAGTAGAACCTACTTACAATAGGATAATGTTTTTACTTTAAAATTCAAATAATAAGCAAAGTCAACAAATTAACAGTACTAAGGAGACCAAACAGATGGGAATCTACAAAGTAGCTATAAAATATTAATTTCTGTTTTACTCATCATCTGTAGTTCTGGCTCTATTTCTATTAGATTTCACTACTTTTATGTAATTATAAAGCAATTACATGAAACATGTAGTTGTGGGAAATCACTGGAGCCCAAGTGATTATGTTTCTAATCAAGAGGAAAAGCATTAAGAAGGCCCCATTTCCTATATTTGAAATTGTGGTAAAATATAAAACTGGCTGGAATCCTAATTTTCCAAATGTTTCACGTTAATCTAAAAGTTGATGAAAATTTACAACCTCTTAATCTAAAAATGTTCATAAAATGAAACTCAGAGTTTCGCCCAATTCTAATCTTTTCTCTGTTGCAATTCTGTGATAGATAGCCTTCAAGATGGTCCTGTTTTTCAAATGCTCGTACATCCTCTCCCCTTGTGTGTGGGCTGATTCTAGTGATTCACTTCATTCACTTCCAGTGAACACAGCAGGTGATGGGGTGTTATTTCAGGGACTAGGTTTCAAACACTCTGACTTCCGTCTTGTTCTCCCTTCTCTCGCTTTCTCTGGTGGAAGAGTTGAATATGAGATGCTCTATGGAAAGTGCACATGCCAAGGAACGGATGTTGCTGGCTGGCACCCAGGAGGATCTAAGTTCCACCAACAATTCTGCTTGTAGGTGAACTTTAAATAAGACTTCAGTCCTCATATTGTCTTCATGTGTGAGACCTTGAGACAGAACTAACCTGTACACAGATGACTAACCCAGGAACACTATGAGATAGTAATTGTGTGTAATTTTAAGCCACTGATTTTTTGGAATAATAAATCTATTGTGTGGATTAATAGATTTGGGGTAAACTCTCTAATAGATAACTAGTATAAATCCAAACAGAAGTAGTATTTCCATATTTGCTTTTAATCCATGAATTTGGAATAAATAAATGTGATATTTCAGGTAATGTAATCTTCAACTGATTCACTTGTATTTGTTGTATGGCACATGGTTCATGATCAGTAACTCAGTAAATATTAACATTTACTAAAGGAAAAAGCATATGTTATTTAGACATAAAACAAGGAGGGACAAATTTTTACCTTCTGTTTGGCAATAATTCTTCTGAAATGTTTATGTATAACATTTTAAGGGCTGAGTCAGTATATGTTTAATAACTGACTGAACTACTGTTGTAGACTAGTAGAAAGTGTGAAACACTTACTGATACTGTTAAATAAAGGCTGGCTGGGGTGAAATTATATTGCATTCAGGATGAACATAGTAAACACTTTTGTAATTAGAAATGCTTCAGGGTCTTTTCCTAGTACTTTTTGAGATTGTGTGGTTTGTTTATTACACAAACACTGAGAGTCGAGAGAAATTGAGAGAGAAAAAAAGTAGGCATGAGATGTATCTTTCAAAATAAATTAATCATTACAGGATAACATTAGCAAAGTTGTGTGGTACCATATTTTCTTATTCATATAGTTGATTTATAAGGTTGTTACAATTTCTGCTGTATAGAAAAGTGACTCAGGTAAACATATATACATATACACACACACTCTTCTTTACTTTCTTTTCCATTATAGTTTATCCCAGGAGTTTGGATATATAGTTCTCGGTACTATAGAGTTCAGTTCAGTTGCTCAGTCATGTCCAACTCTTTGAGACCCCATGGACTGCACCATTCCAGGCTTCCCTGTCCATCACAAACTCCCAGAGCTTACTCAGACACATGTCCATTGAGTCAGTGATGCCATCCGACCATTCTCTGCCATCCCCTTCTCCTCCCACCTTCAGTCTTTCCCAGCATCAGGGTCTTTTCCAGTGAGTTACTTCTTCGCATCAGGTGGCCAAAATATTGGCATTTCAGCATCTGCATTGGTCTTTTCAATGAATAATCAGGACTGATTTCCTTTAGGATGGACTGGTTGGATCTCCTTGCTGTCCAAGGGACTCTCAAGAGTCTTCTCCAACACCACAGTTCAAAAGTATCAATTCTTCAGCAGTCAGCTTTCTTCACAGTAAAACTCACATCCATACATGACCACTGGAAAAACCATAGCTTTGACTAAGCAAACATTTGTTGGCAAAGTGATGTCCCTGCTTTTTAATATGCTATCTAGGTTGGTCATAAGTTTTTTTCCAAGGAGCAAGCGTCTTTTAATTTGATGGCTGCAATCACCATCTGCAGTGATTTTGGAGCCCCAAAAAATAAAGTCAGTCACTGATTCCATTGTTTCCCCATCTATTTGCCGTGAGGTGATGGGACCAGATGCCATGATCTTAGTTTTCTGGATGTTGAGTTTTAAGCCAACTTTTTCACTCTCCTCTTTCACTTTCATCAAGAGGCTTTTTAGTTTCTCTTCACTTTCTGCCATAAGGGTGGTGTCATCTGCATATCTGAGGTTATTGATACTTCTCCTGGCAATCTTGATTCCAGCTTGTGCTTCCTCCAGCCCAGCATTTCTCATGATGTACTCTGCATATAAGTTAAATAAGCATGGTGACAATATACAGCCTTGACATATTCCTTTCCCAATTGGGTTCCCAATTTGGAACCAGTCTGTTGTTCTATGTCTGGTTCTAACTGTTGCTTCTTGACTTGCACATGGATTCCTCAGGAGGCAGGTCAGGTGATCTGATATTCCCATGTGTTGAAAAATTTTCCACAGTTGTTGTGATCCACACAGTCAAAGGCTTTGACATAGTAAGTAAAGCTGAAGTAAATGTTTTTGTGGAACCCTCTTGCTTTTTTGATGATCCAGCAGATGTTGGTAATTTGACCTCTGGCTCCTCTGCCTTCTCTAAATCCAGCTTGAACATCTGGAATTTCACAGTTCACATACTGTTGAAGCCTGGCTTGCAGAATTTTGAGCAATACTTTGCTAGTGTGTGAGATGAGTGCAATTGTGCAGTAGTTTGAGCATTCTTTGGGATTGCCTTTCTTTGGGATTGGAATGAAAACGGATCTTTTCCAGTCCTGTGGCCACTGCTGAGTTTTTCCAAATTTGCTGGCATATTGAGTGCAACACTTTCACAGCATCATCTTTTAGAATTTGAAATAGCTCAACTGGAAATCCATACCTCCACTAGATTTGTTTGTAGTGATATTTCCTAAGGCTCACTCGACTTCACATTCCAGGATGTCTGGCTCTGAGTGAGGGATCACACCATCCTGGTTATCTGGGTCAGAGGATCTTTTTTGTATGGTCGGTTCTTCTGTGGGTTCTCGCCACCTCTTCTCAATATCCTCTGCTTCTGCTCCACTCTAAATGTAAGAGTGTGCTTCTACAAACCACAAACTCTCAGCCCGTTCCTCCCCCTCCCTCCCCCTTGGCAATGACAAGTCTTTTCCCTAGTCTGTGAGTCTGTTTCTATGTCACAGATATGTTTATTTGTGCCATATTTTACATTCCACATATGAGTGATATCATATGGAATTTATCTTTCTCTTACTTATTTAGTATGGTAATCTCTAGGTCCATCCATGTTGCTGCAAATGGTGTGATTTCATTGGTTTTATGGCTGGGTAGTATTCCATTGTATATATGTACCATATCTTTATCCATTCATCTGTCAATGAGCATTTAGATTTTTCCACGTCTTGGCTATTGTGAATAGTGCTTTCATGAATACAGGTATGCATGTATCTTTTTGAATTACAGTCGAGTCTGGATGTATGCCCAGGACCTGGATTGCTGGATCATATGATAATTCTGTTTTTAGTTTTGTGAGGCTCTTCCATACTGTTTTCCAACTTGTTATACATTCCCACCAACAGTATAGGAGGATTCCCTTTTCTCTGCACTCTCTCTAGCATTTATTTGTAGACATTTTAGTGATGGCTGTTCTGACAGGTATAAGGTGGTAATTAATGGGAGTTTTGATTTGCATTTCTCTAGCAGTTTATAATGTTGAGCATCTTCTCTGGTGCCTATTGGCCATATGTATGTCTTCTTTGCAGAAATGTCTATTTATATATTCTTCCCATTTGTCAATTAGGCTGTTTTGTTGTTGCTTTTAGTTGTATGAGCTGTTTGTTTATTTTGGAGATTAAGTCCTTGTTGGTCACATTGATTGCAAATATTTTATCCCTTTTTTTTTATTTGTTCAGGATTTCCTTTAATGTACAAAAGCTTATAAGTTTGATTAAGCCCCATTTGTTTATTTATTTTTATTTCTATTGGGCGAGTGAGCAAAGACATTGGTACAATTATGTCACAGGATGTTTTGCCTATGTTCTCTTGTAGGAGTTTTGTGGTTCATGTCTTATATTGTCTTTAATCATTTTGAGTTTATTTCTGTGCATGGTATAAGAGTATGTTCTAACTTCATTGATTTACATGCAACTGCCCAGCTTTCCCACCACTACTTGCTGAAGTTCTTTTCCCATTTTACATTCTTGCTTCTTTTGTTGAAGACTAATTGACAATAGGTGTGTGGGTTTATTTCCAGGCTTCCTGTTCTATTCCACTGATCCCAATGTCTGTGTCTGTTTTTGTTTTTTTTTTTAAACCAACATTGCTGTTTTGATTATTGTAGCTTTGTTAGTGTAGCTTTGTATTATTGGCTTAAGTATAGTAGTGTTATGCTTCCTACTTTGTTCTTTTTTCTTAGTATTGCTTTGGCAATATATATATGAATTTTTTGGATTATTTTGTTCTAGTTCTGTGAAAAATGTCCTGGGTAATTTGATAGGGACAATATTAAATCTATAAATTATAACATTATAACATTGCCATTTTAACATTATTATTTTTTTTTAATCCAAGAGCATGAGATATCTTTCCATTTCTTTGAATCATCTTTAGTTTTCTTTCTTTAAAGGTTTTATATTTCTCAGCATGTAAGTCTCTCTCACCTCCTTGATCAGATTTCTCTGAGTATTTTATTTATTTTTGGTGTGGTTTTAAAAAGTAATGTTTTTTAAAATATTCATTTTCTGGTATTTCACCCTTAGGGTAGAGAAATGCAACTGGTTTCCTAACATTAATATTGTATCCTGCTACTTTGTTGAATTGGTTTATCTGTTCTTATAGGTTTTGTGTAGATTCCTTAGGATTTTTTATATGTAGTATTACATATTTTTAATCCTATATATATTTTTTATATATAGTATTATCTGCATATAGTAACAGTTATACCCCTTCCTTTCCAATTTGGATACATTTTATTTCTTTTACATGCCTAATTGCTGTGGCTAGGACTTTGAATACTATGTTGAATAGAAGTTGTGCGAATGGTTGTCTTTGTCTTGTTCCATATTTTAGTGAGAAGGCTTTCAGCTTTTCATCATTGAGTATTATACTAGCTGTGGATTTGTTATATATGGCTTTTATTATACTAAGATATGCTTCTTCTATACCCACTTGGAAAGAGTTATTATCATGAATGGATGTTGACTTTTGTGGAATGCCTTTTTGCTATTGAAATGATCATGTGGTTTTTGACTTGTGTTAATGTATATTATGTTGATTTCTGTTGAACTATCCTTATTAACTTTGGATGAATCCCACTTGGAGGTGGTGTATAATCTTTTCTATGTGTTGTTGGATTTAGTTTGCAAACATTTTATTGAAAACTTTTACATCTATATTCAAAAATATTGGCTTTTAAATTTCTTTTTTGGTGGTACCTTTGTCTGGTTTAGTTATCTAGGTGATGGTGGCTTTATTAGAATGTCTTTGGGAGTCTTCTCTCCTCTTCAGTATTTTAGAAGACTTTGAGAAGGATCCATATAATTTCTTTGTATATTTGGTAGAATTCATCTATGAAGCAAGGCTTCTCAGAAGTCTCAGTGATAAAGAATTCACCTGCATGCAGGAGATGTGGGTTCAACCCATGGATCAGGAAGATCCACTTGAGAAGAAAATGGCAGCTCACTCCAGTGTTCTTGCCTGGAGAATCCCATGGACAGTGGTGCCTGGTGGGCTCTGGTCCATAGGGTCAAAAAGAGTTGAACACATCTGAAGTGACTTAGCATGCATGCACACACTGGATCTTCCATCTTTCTTGGAAGGCTATGGATTTCCATCTAAGAACTGACTGTTGCTGTTTCTCATAGATTTGGTATGGTTGTGTTTTCATTGTCATTTGTTTCAAGTTATATTTTTTTAATTTCCTTTATAATTTTCTTGTTCTCATTGGGTTTTTAGTAGCATGCTGTTTATTTTCCATATAATCATTTTTTTCTCATTTATTTTTTCTGGGATGATTTCTAGTTTAAGTCAGAAGATACTTGAAGTAATTTCTGTACTCTTTAATCTGTTGAGGTTAGTTTTGTGTCCTAGTATGTGGTCAGTCCTAGATAATGTCCCATGTGCACTTGAAAATAATACGTATTCTGTTTTTTGTATGTTCTGAAAATATCCTAAGTCTCACTGTTCTATTGTATCATTTACGTTCTCTACTGCTTTATCCAGCACAGGCTAGAATCAAGATTGCCAGGAGAAATATCAACAACTTCAGATATGCAGATGACACCATCCTTATGGCAGAAAGCAAAGAGGAACTAAAGAGCCTCTTGATGGAAGTGAAAGAGGAGAGTGTAAAGTTGACTTAAAATTCAACATTCAGAAAACTCAGATCATGGCATCTGGTCCCATCACTTCATGGCAAATAGGTGGGGAAACAATGGAGACAGTGACTGACTTTATTTTTGGGGCTCCAAAATCACTGCAGATCACCATGAAATTAAAAGATGCTTGTTCCTTGGAACAAAATCCATGACTAACCTAGACAGCATGTTAAAAAGCAGAGACATTACTTTGCCAGCAAAGATCCGTCTAGTCAAAGCTATGGTTTTTCCAGTTTCATGTATGGATGTGAGAGTTGGACTATAAAGAAAGCTGAGTGCCGAAGAATTGATGCATTTGAGCTGTGGTATTGGAGATGGGATGGTTGGATGGCATTACCAACTTGATGGACATGAGTTTGAGCAGGCTTTGGGAGTTTGTGATGGACAGGGAAGCCTGGCATGCTGCAGCCCATGGAGTTACAAAGAGTTGGACACAACTGAATGACTGAACTGAACTGATTGCTTTATTTCTCTGTCTTGAATATCTGTCCATTGATGTGAGAAGGTTATTAAAGTCTTCTACTCTTACTGTATTCCCATCAATTTCTCCCTTTTTGTTTGTTAGTATTTATTTTATGTATTTGGGTGCTCTTACATTAGGCTTCCCTGGTGTCACAGATGGTAAGGAATCTGCTGGAAATGTAGGAGACCCAGGTTTAATCCCTAGGTTGGGAAGATCCCTTGGAGAAGGAAATTGAAACCCATTCTAGTATTCCTGCCTAGAGAATTCCATGGACAGAGGAGCCTGGTGGGCTACAGTCAATGGGGTCACAAGTATTCAGGCACAACTGAGTGACTAACACACACTCATACACACATTAGATGCATATATGTTGATGACTGTAAAGCCTCCTCTTTTATTCTTTTTATTATTAGTATCCTTCATTATCTTTTTTGTGGCCTTTGTTTTAAAGTGTATTTTTTCTGGTAAGTATTGCAACTCCCACTTTCTTGCCCTTTCTATTCACGTGAAATATATTTTTCTATCGGGAGCCGGCATATTATAAACTTAAAAAAAAAATTCTACCTACAGCTCTATGTTTTTTGATTGTAGCATTCAGTCATTTAAAGTAATTATTAATACATATGTATGTAGTACCATTTTAAACCTTGTTTTCCAGTTATTTCTCTGCCCCCCCCTCCTCCTTTTTGTGGTTTGGAAATTTCCTTTTATTTTAAGCTTGTGTTCTATTCGTTTTGGTTTTTGTGAATCTCTCTTATCCACATTTCACTATTTTAATATCTTTTTTTACATCATTATGGTGATACTTTTGCTCTTTCTTTGTGTTTATCGTTGCTTTCTTATATAAGTCTTTTTTCCTTTTGAGCTGTATACTGGCTTATTTAAGTGATTTACTTTACTATTGTAATTTCCTCTTTCCCATATCTTCTTGCTTCTTTTCTATTTAGAGAAGACCTTTCAATATTCCTATTGGTGTAGGTTTAGTATTGCTATATCCTTTTGACTTTTGCTTGTCTGAGAAAGTGTTTATTTCTTCTACTATTCTAAATGATAGTCTTGCTGAGTAGAATATTCTAGATCACAGAGCATTTCCTTTCAAGACTTTGAATGTATTTTTCCACTCCCTTCTGGCCTTCACTGTCTCTGTAGAGAATTCAGCTGATAGCCTTAGGGAGATTTCCTTGCAATTGACTCATTTTTCTCTTGCTGCCTTTAGAACTTTTGACTTTTTTTTTTTTAGTATGTCTGATTGTAAGTTTGTTTGAATTCATCTTCCTTGGGATCCTTTGTGTTTCCTATGTCTGGATATGTTTTTCCTTCTTTAGGTTTGCGGAATTTTCAGCCATAATTTCTCTAAATACATTTTCTATCCCCTTTTTATTCTCTTCTGGAATTCTTTGTAGATTGGCATACATTATATTATCCCGTAGGTCTGTTACAGTGCTTTCACTTTTCATTTGGATTTCTGTCTGCTATTCTGATTGTGTAATTTCCATTATTCTACTTTTTTTTTTTCTTTTGCATGATTCATTCTGCTTCATTGCCCATATAACTTGCCAGCTTTTAACTTGGCAAATGAATTTTCTAATTTTTCTTGGCTCCTCCTTATAGTTTATAGTTTTTTATGGTAATCTGCACTTCTATTGATAGCTTTTCTTCATTCCCTCAGTATTTACATTCTTTTTTTGAACTCAGTGTCTGTTACTCTGAAGATGTCTTTTTAATTGTTTGTTCCTTCAGGGAAATTCTCTTGATCCTTTAGCTAGGAGTGGTTCATCTGCTTCTTTATTTTACCTTTATTTCTCGTACTTTGTGAGTTTATTGCTTCCTGATAGCTCAGTTGGTAAAGAATCAGCCTGCAGTGCAGGAGACCCTGATTCGATTCCTGGGTGTTGGGAAGATCCCCTGTAGAAGGGAGAAGCTACCCACTCCAGTATTCTTGGGCTTCCACTGTGGCTCAGCTGGTAAAGAATCCGCCTGCAATGTGGGAGACCTGGGTTTGATCCCTGGGTTGGGAAGATTCCCTGGAGAAGGGAAAGGCTACCCATTCCAGTATTCTGGCCTGGAGAATTCCATGGATTGCCTAGTCCATGGGGTCACAAAGAGTCAGACATGGCTGAGTGGCTTTCACTTGTGAGTTTAGGGAAAATAATTCTTTACTATAGTCTTGGAGGGCTTTTCCAGTCAGGAATATCCCTGGGTAGCTTGTGTGGGTTAATTTTTTTTTTTTTAATGTGAGGGCTGCTTTTATTTTGGATGTTAGCCACCTCTTTCCTTGGCATATGCTGGTCATTATCCCTTTGATAGGGAGTGTTCAGGGTGTTTGATGGTTCATGGAAGAGGAGGCATGACCAGCACCCACTTACGGGACCCTTGGCAATAGTAGGGATCTGTGCCTGCCTCCGGAATCTGAGGTAGCAGCAGCAACTCACACCTGTCATCAGCTGGCCCCCTGCCACTTGAGAATGCGTGCACAGTCCTTGATGAATGTAACTTCCTGCTCAGTGTTTCTGACATAGTTTTACACTGCTAAGAAACTTCTTATGTCTAGTGACTGTAGGCTTTCTACAAAACCACCTTGAGCCTTCTCAGCAGACGTGCAGCAGAGACCGTCTACTGACACCAGGTTGTGGTGAGGTGCTGATTGCAGAGTACCAAGCAAGAACGGAAAGCGTGTGCTCAAAAGACCCAGATTTCCTGATGGCTTTGGGGGAAGTGTTTTTTAAAGCCAATGTGAGGGAGGGGTTGTAGGGTGCATGATCAGCTCATGTGCAGTTCTCTGATTGGCTGGGGGTGAGGTAACCTAATGATTCTGGAATCTCAGACATCAGCCTTCCGGTTGCACCTGGTCTGGGGTCTTTGTGCTGGTGTTCAATGTGCAGTTAACCTCCTCCACCTGATGGGTTTTTAGTATCAGCAAAATAACTTGAAGATGTGGCTCAATATATTCTGTATGGCCTTTGAGGAGGAACCAAGGGTCCCAAGCTTGGTTTTATGGCTAAACTATTATCATTTCGTCTTGCTTCACTCCTTTTCTGACTCTTCTGATTAAATTTGCTCTTTGTAACTCAGGGAAGGCAGAAGAGGATAAATCTTTTCTAAAAACAAGAGCTGGGGGGCCCAGGGTTGTATGTGTGTTGGGAGAAGGCAGTCTGTTCCCAAGACAGCCTTGCGGGGTCCTGTTTGGTTTCGGTTTGAATGATTTTCTTTGTGTAAAACAGAGGCCTCTGTCCTGGTGCTCTAAGTAACTTACTTAGTGGTGTGCAACTCTTTGCAACCCCATGGACTGCAGCCCACCAGGCTCTTCTATCCATGGGATTTCCCAGCAAGAATACTGGAGTGGGCTGCCATTTCCTTCTCCAGGGCATCTTCCTGACCCAGGGGTCAAACTCACATCTCCTGCATTGGCAGGCAGGAAACCTTTGTATGTTAAAGTATTAGAGATAAATTAAAAAGGGGGAATGTTTTCAGCAGGATTGGGATCACATTCTTCTTAGACTAGAATATGTCACATAGAGTAGAACTGCTGGTGAAAGTCTAATGTGAACACATACCATTTAATTTCCATTGAACTTGCTATATTCTGAGTAAAACATGCCTATGAGTAAAATAATAAAGTATAAGCAGAATAGCATTACAGTAGTACCCTGCTGGGATTTAGCCACCAGCAGTGGAAGGGGCTGCTCCAAGAGCATCTGTCTTTTTGGCAAAATTCAAATGCAGATGCTCTCGTTACTTTGATAATGCTACTGAGATTTCCATTTGATTACAGAAACGGGCCTGCCCTCTGTTGCTAGGCCTGAGTCATTTGCCCTACCTGTTATGTTGAGTTGTCAAATTGCTTTTAATGAGGAAAAAAAAAAAAAACTTCCTGAGAAAAGCCCAATAAAAAGCATTAGCAACTGCTTATAATTTAAACCCAGATTTGCCAGCATACCTCCTTTTCCCAAATATCACTGTATTTGTATTCCCTATATGGTGGATGGCAACAGTTGCAAGCTCAGATTATTGTTCTTGTCATGCCATGGTCTCCTGTGAATGCTGTCCTATAAATGCTGACCTGTTACATATTTCTGCTGTCCAGTTGTTTCCTTGTAAAGGACCGATAAGTTAAAAATATTTAGAAACTCAGGACTTTCTTATACAAAAATAAAAGGCTAATATTTTAATCCTCTAAAAGTGAGATTATAAGAGTCTGTGTACACAAGCCTTAAAATGCAGTGGTGTGTGTGTGAACTATTGAGATGGTGAATCTGGTTGGAATTGGTATTTCATCTTTTTTTTTTGCTGATTATCTGCCAACATACATATGATTTATGCTTCAGTTTACTCATCTGAAAAATATTGAGATAACATATATGTTGAGAAGATATACAGATATATATTACAATTTCTTTAAATAGAATATATGTGTATTAACCTGAGATTAACTATATCCCTCAAGACACTATAGGAGTACAACTGACTCCTAGGTGATGGCTATCTCATTTAAATGGTTTGTCTTCTGGAGAACATTTTTTATCTACAAATCTCATTTTAGTTATCTAAAAAAGTGACTTGTGGAAAAATTATCTCTTGAAATACTTGTTTTCTTCTGGATTCATAATTTTATGTGACAAAAGGGGACAATACAGAACATATTACAATTTATAAATAAAAGTAAAACCGAACAGGATTATAGACAGAACATTACTCAAAAGAGAAACTACGGTTAGTTGATTATGGAAATTGAAAGAGCAACACGGGTGCAGAGGTTAAGTGGAAATTATGCAGCCGAAATTTAAAAGAAACATACAAGAAGTGTTTGAAAATGAAAGATTGTTATGGCAAGTCAGAATACCAGTAAGAGTATGAACTAATTATATTATGTAAATTAAAGCATAATGAATGAAAGAATCTTCTAGAGCTATCTTATTTTCAAATAATATAAGAGATGATCTTTGTGGACTGTGTGAAATGACATCATTAGTGCATAAAATATTCAGAGTATCACATCACTGCAATTAGCAGTTATGTTGAATATTTTTTGTTTACCCTTTCTGAGATATATTTTCCACGTTTCTCTAATCTGTTCTGTGCCCTGGTAAGGTCAGTCCCTGTCAGAACCCCTTTACCCACATCTAGGTGGGTGACAGAGTTTCTTAGGCATATTGCTAAGGAGAGGAAGAAAGCCCAGTCAGAACACGTCATCTGCCTCCTCCCTTATCTGTCATGCTACGGATTCCTTCCCTCAGTCTCAGCCCTTAGCGTCTGTTGAGCTACATGTTTTGATCTCTTACATGCAAAATGGGAGAAATTATTTGTATTAACATAAATACTGTATTAGTCCACTGTGGTAGATTAGTTAAATATATGTAAACCTAGAAACAAATCATGACATAACAACTTTGATAAGTTAATAATATAAGAACAGAGTATCAGAAAGAGAAGGAAAGAATTCCATTTACTTTGGGGTCAAAAGAAAAAAAAAATACTTGGGAATAAACCTACCTAAAGAGGCAAAAGATATCTACTCCAAAAGTTATAAGTCATAAATGAGGAAATTGAAGACAACCACTTTTCTATTATAGAATGGAAAAGTAACACACCAAAGTGAAATTTTTTGCGGCATTATTTACTTCCTATGTAATTTTCATGTCTGTTAACCCTAGTTTTCTAACCTGTAAGATAGTTTTAACAATACTAAATTTTCATAACAGTTGTAAAGAGATCAGGTTAAGAATGTAAAACAGATGACTGGAAAGCACTGTTCTGGTATACAGTCGGAATCTGCTATGCCTGAGACATCTAGAGTCCATTTTACTAAAATAATTTGTAAAGAAATTAAACTTTGAGTTTTTATTTTTTTATTTCTTTCCTTTGAAACATTGTTTCTGTAATCTTGTGTTTAATGTGTTTTGCTTTCTTATTATTTATGCCTTAAAACTATGTGACCAACCATCATGATTTAGAATTGCTCTGGTACAGTTCAAATTTTGATTCATTTACTCCAGATTTTCTTCCAATAGAACTTGTTGTTTTGGAAAGCAAATGTTTTTGAGATTTTTTTATCTTTTAAATTATCTTTGTAGATTAAGCACAGTTATTTGATTCTAATCTGTTATACTAGTTACATTATTGGATTTTGACTTACAATTTACAAACAAAAGCCAGCATTTAATAGAATTTCCAATTACATTCACCAGTCAAAAAGGAGCTAAATCATTTCTGAACCTAGAATATCTAGAAATGGAGACATAGCCTTAGATTTTCAGTAATCTAAAGTTCATTATCCAATTATTAGTATTTGTCTTGGATGTTCATAAAGGTAAATAATATTGCTATATATCTGGACTTTTGATGCTTAGTAGTGAAACAAAAGTTTTAAAAGAATATTCATCTAAAAAAACAAAAAAGCAAGAATGTTCACCTGAGCAAGAATAGCTCTGGAGGAACATATTTTGTGACTACCATTTTATTCTTATGAGTAGGCTCCTCATCTCATGCCTTCTGCTCAACACAGATCTTCTATAAATCCCCTTCTATTATTTTCCCCTCCTTTGCTCTACCTTTATTTTCCTTACAGTTTCACTCTTTACATTCAGCTTGATACCGTCAATTTTCATTGCCTCAATTGTCAGCTATATACATATATACATTACATATCTATACACACACACATATATATATGTGTGTGTATATATATCTGTGTGTGTTTGTGTATATATATATGTATATATATATCTGTATATATGTATATCTGCATTCTTCTGGCTCTTAGTTGATATACGGACCTAAAACTCTATGAAATCAGCATCTCCACTTAAGATTTCTCAGGGACCTCAGAAACTCAGCATGTGTCAAACTGGAATCATTCTGCCTAAATTTATTATGTTGTGGATTAGTATCACTCACTCCACTGTTGAGCCAAAAATCCATTCTTCCTTGACTTATCCCTCCTTCTTGTCTTTCCCATAGCCAGTAAGAAATCCAACCATCTAATCCTCTGAGTCCTATCATCCAAATATTTTTTTGAACCTATTCACTCTTCTGTCCCATTTATCCTAAGATTTCTATCATGATTTAGAACACAGCCATTTCTTTCCTGGATGAATGTTTAGCCTTCTAATAAATCTCTCTGTTCTGAGTTATTTCTATGTCCATATGGTTTCCACCCAGTAGCCTATTTTTGCTTTCTTTTTGATTATCATTCATTTGTTAAAATGAAGTTAAAAGGAAGCTATTGTTGGATATTAATATCTTCAGTTATTAAAAACTAGTCTGACATTCATATATAGAGTTTGTCCAAACTCCAGTCTAAGTTGGCTTCCAGTGATTCTTATCAAAAGGAATATCACAAAGCCAGTTGTGAGTTGGTGGGAGGAGGGGGAGTGGCTGCAAAATAATCTTAGCATTTGAGGTACCCATTCCTCCAGTCCTGATTTAACCAGGATAGTTCTGCATTTATCTTTTTGTATATCTTAGTTCTGCATTATTTTTTATTGAAGGAAAGATGTGACAATGTTTGGAAACCATAATTATATCATTTTCCATATAAAATTGTTCTTTATTAAAAATTCAGTACAAGTATGCTTACTAGAGAATATCCTGATAAGCAAATCCATATATCATATTCTATCCCCTTAGAGTCCTAAATTTCCTTGGACATTATTTTTGTTTTCAATAGAGTGTAGTTTATTTCATTTTTCTTATGTTAGGTCTGTTTTCTTCTCTCTCCCAGACACAAACCAACTTCCCAATCAAAACTAATTTAACTTACTAAATGTATTCTTTTTTAAATTATTTTTTAATTGAAGGATAATTGCTTTACAGAATTTTGTTGTTTTCTGTCAAACCTCAACATGAATCAGTTTTAGGTATACATATATCCCCAATGCAAAGATCAAAATTTTCAAAAATGTTTCCACAAGTATATACTCAAGAGAAATTGATTTTATAGTGAAAATCCAGGAAGTAGTCCAAGTAAACTATGTTTTAAAGTACTTTCTCACTTTTTATAAAGTCAGATATTTCTTTCCTTTTTGTTTATGGTTTTGTATGCTGGTATTTTGGGTATGAATAGCTCTAGGCTCGAGGCACAGGTTATAGACAATACTGATTTGGTTGGGCTTATAGACTTTTGTATGCACCAACAGTTTTGTTTTGTTGGTTCTTTTACTGAAAAGCACTTTGACCCCTGTGTGTTCTTCCCTGGCTCACATTCCAAAAGCTAACAGGAATACTTGCAACTTTGTTTCCAGGAACCAGTGGCTTGTCTGTTTTAAACTGCATTCTGGCATCAATGACCAAATCAGTTAAGAACAGTAATAGTACTCTAGGTAGAATCTATTGGCCACACCAGCTCAATTTTTATTAAATTTTTATTAAATGTTTGCCCCATCATTTGGACCACATAATTTTGGAGTTACCTTCTGCTAATAATTGCTGGGTTAAGGGAGAATTTTCTCATTTGTAATATCTTCATGCTCTCCCTGACCTTCAATCTCTCCATCTTTTACTAGGACAGAGAAGTTGGAGAAAAAAGATTCCCAAAGATATCCATCCTCTGTGGCCTCTGCTAGTTCCTTTCAATCAACACAACAGTGGATGTATCTCATCACTATGGCAACCATCTGCTTTTAGTAAGTTATTTCTACTATCTCTGCTTTTCATTACAGACTCTGTTTTAGTAACTCTTTACTAAAATAAGATTGCGGTGCTTAGCATATTCTTAACCTGAGTTCTCTTATTTCTTAAATCTGCAACTTTCTACTTTTAAACAATTCTGAATAAATTTTACTTAAGTAAACATTTTAAACAAATAGAATTTTGTCAAAAGGACAAATATACTATGCAGTGGCACAAAAATAGTTGCTAATTGGATTTAAAGATAGAATCAATGATTTATTGGAAATGGGTATCTTCAAAATATTCCTTATTTGATCTTATTAGGTAGTTCCAACAACTCCTACACCAATTTTAGAGTTAACATTGGCTGCTACTCTAGGTGATTTGACTACATTTCTTGGTTACCTTTTGACTGGTGCATGGCTAAAATTTCCAGATGGTTCACACAGTGAAAGTGCTTCAAGGGAAGCACAAACCAGAAGTTAGCCACATAAATATTAGTGAATAATAAATTTATTATTATATCCAATATAAAATTGATGATATAAATAAATGATATGTTTAAAATATAAATAAATTATGCCTGTGAACTGTTAGTTTGTATTGAAAGAATCAATGAAGAGAAAGCAAAAGATAGTAATCAATGAATTTTATTACATTTAATCTTTTTGAGAATAATTTCTCTTTGGAGCAACCATTTTCTCTAATCTCAGTGTTGATAGATACAAAATCATCACCCTTCCTTCTTTCTTTTCCTTTTTGTTATTGCAAAATATCATGATTTTTAAAAACATGGCTTTGTAGTGTAATGTTGGGAAATCAAATTTTACAATTCTAGTTGAGCCAGCATTGAGTGTATTTTATTAATAGGACAGGAAATAGAGTGTAGTTGAGTTATGCAAATACAGTCAGACCTTTTTTTTATTTACAAATTTTGTATTTTGCTCCTCATTGATCTTTTGCATTAAGTTGGATTTTTAAAGTATTTGAAGGATTTTAAAGATTTTAAAGTATTTTAGACATTCGTCTTGAAAGCTGAGTTGCTTGCTCCACCCTAAATGCTGCACCTGAAGTGAATGCCTAACTTCTCTTGCCCCAACCACAGTTCTCTTATTAATAAGATCCCTTTAGAAATTTGAAATATTAATTCATAATATTTAAAGTTTTGTTATTAAGCTGCTAAATGATCATTTATGATTCCATGAAAATGTTATTTTTAAAAAACATTTTTATTCCATAGTCAACAATAACAACATGTACATACTAGCAAATCATTTTGGCTTTTCTTCAGGTGACTTATTAGGAAAGTAGGAAATCATAGTAAGCAAATAAGAAAATAATTGTCTTATGGAGCATCTGATTTTAATAATTGAAATTGTTTTTACTTGATGCATTTTTCGAAAGAGAAAACCCATTTGCTTATATAAAAGATGTATTTTTGTCTAGGATGGGATTTTCAAAATGAATGAGTCTAGATGAGTCAGTCTTACGTTAATTACAATGCCATCAATATTTACAGAAGAAATACAGCTTTAAAATTTTTTTATTCTAATTCGACCTATAACATTTTCTAGCGGTCTCTTCCTCATTTTAAAAAGGAGATTTCTGTATTTAGTTGCATATTTAACTATCTTTGCCGTCAGTAAGGCAATGACGATTAAGGTAAGGAGAGTTTAACGTATGGTGAATTGTGTGTTAAGTTTGTCTATTCCACTGAAGTGATACTGGGAGAGAGGGAAAAAAATCTGAAAATAAATATTTCTTTCTCTAAGACTTGAGTCTTTATTATTTGTAGTTAGAAATAAGTAATTACTGAAAGACCATAATGTCCCTGCTGGATTTTATGAATCTAAGGATTATGTGATTTAATTTTGATATTTCATACACTGCTTGATATTTCATAATTACTGTGAACACTGATACATCTGTAGCATTTTTAATTCTTTGATAAATGTATTAAAATATTTTACATTCATAGCAAGATATATGCCAGGGGCAAAAAGTTCATGAGAGGGAAATAATTATATCAAATGAAAGATTGAATTCTGTTTCTCTGATGCAGTGGATCAAATATTTGACTTGCTAGTAGAAAAATTACTTAAGAGCGCTACATAAGTGAAAGCAAGTTTTTTTAGCACTTGGCTCTTACTGTTCTTATAAGAAATTATATGTTCCTGTTCTTTTCATTAATGTGAAAGGGAAGAATTAACTCAGTGTGAATATATTTCACAGCATGATGTACTATAGGAAATAATGCCAAATACATAACAAGTAGAATCAGTAATTAAAATTAAGCATATATCCATTATCACAGTATGAATAAATATATATACACTCTTACACACAAGCATCAATGAAGATAGCACTGAGAATATGTGAAAAGTTCATTTCATAATTCAAGACAAATTGTAATTTTCAGTGAGGACCCCAGTAACAGCTGAGCAGATGTTGCTGTGTGTGCTTGCATGATCCTGATTTTCATAGAGGACCATAGTGCAAGTAGTTACCTGATTATGCTAGTTTCTGAAGTCACCAAGGACAAATCCTTTATACAGAATAAGTCTTAATTCAGAAAACTTTGTTACTGTCTGTTCACTTACTAAATAAATAAATAACTGTAATACCTAAGTAAGTCTTGTAAATCAATGCTAAAAAGAAACAGGCACCTCACAAAAGAAGAAAACAAAATTTTCAGCAAGAATAAATCCCCATATGAATCAAATAAATGTGCAGTTAAAACAACAATAGAACATGTGTCCCACTAGTAAAAATTTAAATGTAATGAAAATAAGCTGGCTGGCGAGGTGGGGAAATTGAATTCATTATAATTACTGCTGGAAATATGAGTTGTAGAACCCTTATAACTATCAACTAAAATACACATACACTTTAATCATTACTGTTCTAGAAATATGTCCTATTAGAAATACAGTTCAAATATAGAAATAAAATAAGCTTGACTCAATTTTATTTTAATATTAATATATAAGAATAATGTAAAAGATGAATAATCAAATCTAATGTATACTTATGTAAAGGAAAAATAATATGAAATTTTGAAAGAAACTAAACTGCTATTATAGGAGAACAAGGGAGAGTATATGGTGAGCAGATATAAAAGTAGATATTCTTTGAAATGAAGAAGATAATAATGTAAACCAGTACGGGGATAGATTTTTATTTTATATGGTATCTCTGCTTAATTCACATCATGTATGCATGTGTACGTGGAAGCCAGGGGCCTCCAGAGCATGAAGCTATACAGTGCTTGCAGAAGTGTCCACCATGAAGAAGCAGTGACCGTGGACAATAGTTATTGTTATAGTGAAGCTGCAGGAACATAAAAGGAAGTAACCTTTACAACTTAAGGCTTGAAGGACTAGATATGTCACAGAAGTCTAATTTGTTCTTTACTGAGAATGTTTTTGAGTAAGGTTATACTAAACTTTTGGTTGCTACACTCAGTAGTATTTTTTTCAGACTTTAATTTCCCACATCCATCAATACAGCTGATCACATCTAACATCAGAATATACTTCCCACCCTTCCAACATTCAGTGGCCTTTGACAGTTTTCTACTAAATATTCTCTCATCTGTTTTATCACATCTTAGTCATCTTTGTCCCTGTTTTTTCATCCAAAATTTAAAAAAAATTATATTCTACAAGGTTTCAACATAAACTCTCCTGTTTGTACCTAAAACACCCAAACTTTGCTCCTGTTCTTCACTGAGAACCTCAGTAACAACTGAGCAGATGAGTTTCTAACCACTTTGGCACCGACAACTATTGATTTTACTTCTTTGCTCTAGACTTTCCAGTCGGAGTCAGCTACATATTTTCAACTACTAGTTTTCAACACCTGGTTCAAAATTCTTTACTCTGAGCACCCTGGTCCCTAAATTCTATATTCTGTGCTCTTAACCTTTCTTTCATATTTTAATGTAGTCTCATATAATTTGAAATTGATTTATTTATACTTTCATCTCCACGTGATAGAGAATTAGTTTTTTTTTTGTAAGAAATGCCTAATTTTTTCGCCTTTGCACAAGAGCTAGATCACATTAAGTCATTAAATAATCATTTAAAAGAAAAAGACTTTCCTAGTGAAATAATACCACTGAGTGACCATCATTCAGACAGCATAACTTCCTGTCTATTCCCCTAGAAGAGAACCTAAAAAGATGTTTTATCTAGAAATATGGTTCTTTGACTTATTAAAGGTAAAAGTGTGCCTTCCCAATAAATCATCTTGCAAGAATTTCATGTCACTACTAAAGGTTATAATGCATAAAATGTCTTGAAGCAAAATCATTGAAGAATAAAATAATAAAAGAACCATGGAATAAGAACAACGTATATTTTCTTGCTTTAAGAAAAAAAAAAAACAAACTAGTTTTAGTTCAGGATCTAGCATAATTAAGTTGCTTTCTAAACAGTTAACTCTGACAAAAAATGAATTTTGATGATTTAAGAGAAAGTATCATTCCAGTCATTACTTTCAAGGTTTTCAATAATTCATCAGCAGGGATCACAAAAAAACTGAGAATGCAGCAAAGACAGAAATAGTATTGCACGTTTGAGTCTTAAAATGAATGCACCATGAAGAAGCCAGCCCTTGCAAAACATTGGTTGTATGTAGTCAGCTCAATGACCAACCTTGAAGAAGTCATACCAGGAGCTGTTAATCCGCCAAACCACAGTCTTTTTTTTCTAGCTCATCCTGGATGAAATAAGAGAAAATGGAGGGTCAGACAGTCTCCCTGGACCAAGGGCTCAGAGACGCTAAGAAACAGACTGGAAACAAAGAATCCCAGTGCCTAATGTCCTGCTTTGCTGGTGACATATATCAGATGTAGTGGGCCACTAGTGGCCAAATACAATTATTCCCCAGTGCAGATATGTGTCATTTCTAATGGGGAATTATATAATGAAATAGATGCTTAAGGAATTAGACTAATCAGCTGGAGAATTAGTACAGTTCAGTCGCTCATGTCCAACTCTTTGTGACTCCATGGACTGCAGTATGCCAGGCCTCCCTGTCCATCACCAACTCCTGGAGCTTACTCAAACTCATGTCCACTGAGTTGGTGATGCCATCCAACCATCTCATCCTCTGTTGTCCCCTTTTCCTCCCACCTTCTATCTTTCCCAGCATCAGGGTCTTTCCCAAGGAGTCAGTTCTTCTCATCAGGTGGCCAAAGAACTGGAGTTTCAGCTTCAGCATCAGTCCTTCCATTGAATATTCAAGACTGATTTCCTTCAGCATTGACTGGTTTGATCTCCTTCCAATCCATGGGACTTTCAAGAGTCTTCTCCAACATCACAGTTCGATAGCACCAATTCTTCAGCACTCAATTTTCTTTATAGTCCATCTCTCACATCCATACATGACTACTGGAAAAATCATAGCTTTAACTATATGGACTTTTGTTGGCAGAGTATGTCTCTGCTTTTTAATATGCTGTCTAGGTTAGTGATAGCTTTTCTTCCAAGGAGGAAGCTTTTTTTTTTTTTTAAATTTCATGGTTGTAGTCACAATCTACAGTTTTTCTGGAGCCCATGAAAATGAAGTCTCTCACTGTTTCCATTATTTCCCCATCTAGTTTCCATGAAGTAATGGGACCAGATACCATGATCTTCCTTTTTTGAATGTTGAATTTTAAGCCAACTTTTTTACTCTCCTCTTTCATCAAGAGGCTTTTTAGTTCTTCTTCACTTTCTGCCATAACGGTGGTGTCATTTGCATATCTGAAGTTATTGATATTTCTCCTGGCAATCTTATATCCAGCTTGTGCTTTATCCAGCCTGGCATTTCACATGATGTACTCTGCAAATAAGTTAAATAAGCAGGGTGACAATAAACAACCTTGACATACTCCTGTCCTGATTTGGAACCAGTCTGTTGTTCCATGTCCAGTTCTAACTGTTGCTTCTTGACCTGCATACAGAGTTCTCAGGAGGCAGGTGAGGTGGTCTGGTATTTCCACATTGTGTTGTGACCCACATAGTCAAAGACTTTGGTATAGTCAATAAAGCAGAAGTAGATGTTTTTCTGGAACTCTTTTGCTTTTCCAATGATTCACTATATGTTGGCAATTTGATCTCTGATTCCTCTGCCTTTTCTAAATCTAGCTTGAACATCTGGAAGTTCATGGTTCACATATTGTTGAAGCCTGGCTTGGAGAATTTTGAGCATTTCTTTACTAGCGTGTGACATGAGTACAAATGTGTGGTAGTTTGAACATTCTTTAGCATTGCCTTTCTTTGGGATTGAAATGAAAATTTTTCAGTCCCGTGGCCACTGCTGAGTTTTCCAAATTTGCTGACATACTGAGTGCAGCAGTTTCACAGCATCATCTTTTAGGATTTGAAATAACTCAACTGGAATTCCATCACCTCCACTAGCTTTGTTTATAATGATGCTTCCTAAGGCCCACTTGACTTCACATTCCAGGATGTCTGGCTCTAGGTGAGTGATCACACCATTGTGATGTCATGAAGATCTTTTTTGTATAGATCTTCTGTGTATTCTTGCCACCTCTTATGCTTCTGTTAGGTCCATACCATTTCTGTCCTTTATTGAGCCCATCTTTGCATGAAATGTTCCCTTGGTATCTTCATTTTTCTTGAAGAGATCTCTAGTCTTTCCCATTGTATTGTATTCCTCTATTTGTTTGCATTGGTCACTGAGAAAGGCTTTCTTATCTCTCCTTGATATTCTTTGAAACTCTGCATTCAAATGGGTATATCTTTCTTTTTCTCCTTTGCCATTAGCTTCTCTTCTTTTCTCAGCTATTTGCAAGGTCTCCTCAGACAGCCATTTTCCCTTTTTGCATTTCTGTTTCTTGGGGATGATTTTGATCACCACCTCCTGTAGAATGTCACAAACCTCCGACCATCGTTCTTCAGGCACTCTGTCTATATCTAATCCCATGAATCTATTTCTCACTTCCACTGTATAATCATAAGGGATTTGATTTAGGTCATACCTAAATGGTCTAGTGGTTTTCCATACTTTCTTCAATTTAAGTCTGAATTTGGCAATAAGGAGTTCATGATCTGAGCCACAGTCAGCTCCTCTTCTTGTTTTTGCTAACTGTATAGAGCTTCTCCATCTTTGGTTGCAAGAAAACAATCAATCTGATTTCTGTATTGACCATCTGGTGATTTAGATTGTCTGGAGTAAATCTGGAGAATTACTTACAGGACTTATGGAAAGGCAGATGAAATATGAAGTAACTTAAAATAGAAGGGGGAAAAGATCAGCACAAAATGTTTTGTCACTTATTCTGGGACATTCTGATCAATTTTATTTATGTATTCTTCAGGTAACTCTTATACACATAAAGTGAACCATAAATATTGTGTTCCTAAACATTATGGGTTTAATATTTAACAATCTCTTTAATATTTTATGAATCATTACAATAAGACAATTTATGAATACTGAAGTAAAAATGAACCAGAAGTAAAAATCAGGGTCAGCATTCTGAAGAGTGGTTATTTTCCCAGATATGATATCTGCTGAAATTGTCAGATAAGAATAATGTTGTTTATGTATCTGCAAGAATAATTCTTCAGCATATTAAATGTTTAGGGATTCAAAAGCAAAGTGATGTAGTTGACTAGATTCATTGTCTAAGCATTTTGAAGTTCTTTTTTACTTGCAAATTGTTACTAAGGATTATTAATATTTAGGATGCAAGATAAGGTTTCCATGAACCACAGTCAGCTAGAATTTAATCAGACAATTGGACTACCAAATACAATGTGCCAAATATTTCAAGTAATTAATGAAAACTATTATCAGGCTCTCTATATAGTTTTTTATTAATAAACTAAAAACTGCTTTTGTAGAAAATGTTCTGGACTCACTGTGATATTCATACTGATTTCATAAGTGTACATAATCATTTTTGGCTTCATACAGGAAAAGTTTCATCTGGAACACATTAAAGACGAGTCTAGGAGCTAGGCGGCGGCAGCAGCAGCAGTAGTAGTAGTGAGATAAGTGTAAAGATCCAAAGATTTACACTAGAAATGAATCTATAAAAATAATACACTTGCATCCATTTTTAAAGTAAAAGAAGTTGAGACACAGTATATTTAACTCTTATCTCAAAGAATGTGACCTCTAAAATGTGACCAAGATTATTGAAGCAATAGTCTTGTGCTGAGTGGGCACATATATTTCACATTTATCTGACAGGATTATAGCTTTTCACACTGTGCAAAGCGATCTACTAAACAACAGAACTCAAAGATGAATAAACTATGATTCTTGTTTGCATAGAAGAAAAGTAAAGTGCATACATTTTCACATAACTCTATCTATTCCAATAACTTGGAAATATGTGCAAGTATATATAAGTTATAAAGATGAAAACCACCCCTTCCCTATTTCATGAATAGAAGGACCTACAAGTATCACTGTTAGCCCTGAGTATTTCTGAAGAAGTTCAATACATTGGAGAGAAAGTACACTTCAGCACTGCTTTTCATCTTCTTGCAGCCTTTTGTCATGTAGTAAAATGAACAAAATCTTTAACAGCAGGGGAGTATCAGTAGGTGACCAAGAGGAGACTGGCATGATTAGAATAAATGCTAAGTAGTGGGACAGGGAAATTACTGATGAGAGTGACCAGGAAAAATTGGAGGGAACTTTGAAGTTTCTTAGCTCAAAATTGGTTTGTTTTATAGGGATTCAATGTTTATCAGTAAATTAGTGAGGTGGCTAGATAGACATGTGTTACTTTGGTTTTGGTCTACTTTAGTTCTAAATGTAGATCCTCATTAACAATATATTTATTGTTAATTTCTTTGTATTTTTATTTTTTAACTATAGTCAAGTCTTTTAATATCCATACCAGTGGAGGGAAGGTTGGACATAGACACAGGAAATTCATACATATAAAATTCAAATAAATATATGTGTATATATGCTTCACAACAAACTGTGGAAAATTCTTCAAGAGATGGGAATACTAGACCACCTGACCTGCCTCCTGAGAAATCTGTATGCAGGTCAAGAAGCAACAGTTAGAACCGGACATGGAACAACAGACTGGTTCCAATCTTATATTAAATGCACAAGGGCAAATGAAGAAGGAATCTAAACATAATCCTAAGGAAAACCACCAAATCACAAGGGAAGAATGAAAGAGAAGAAAGGAACAGTGAGGAATTACCAATGAAAAACAGGAAACAAATTAGCAAACTGGCAGTAAGTTTATACCTATCAATATTTACTTTAAGTGTAAATGAACTGCATTTGTCAGTCAAAAAGTGGCTGAATGGTTAAAAAGACCCATCTATATGCTACCTATAACATGCTTATTTCAAAAGAAAGGACACAGAAAATGAAAGTTTGGAAAAAATAATCCATGCAAATAGAAATAAAAAGAAGGCTGGATTAGCTCTACTCATATCAAACAAAATGCATATTAAAACAAAGACTAAAACAAGAAAAAGAACATTATGTAATGATTAAATAATTAATCCAGAAGGAAGAGATAACATTTATAAATGTATATGCACCCAAAAAAGGAACACCAAGGTATGTAAAGCAAATATTAAAGGACTGAAACAGAAGTTTTCAGTAATATAACAAGGGGCTTTAACATGTACTTACATCAATGGGTAGATCATCTCTACAGAGAATCAATAAGGAAACAAACTTAGATGAATAATTAGATCTGATGAATTTGATAGGTATAAAGGTAACATTCCACCCAAAAGCAACAGAATACACATTCTTTAGTCCACATGGAACGTACATTAGACTAGACTACTCATTAGGTCAGAAAACAAGTTTCAGGAGATTATGAAGATTGAAATTTTACCAAGGATCTTCTGAGGCCACATTGTATGAAACTGGGAGTGGCTGCCCACTCCAGTGTTCTTGCCTGGAGAGCTCCCTGACAGAGGAGTCTGGTGGGCTGCAGACCATAGGGTCATAAAGTTGCACACAGCTGAGCAACACACTTCAGTTCAAAAATCAAACATAAGAGTAAATAGGAAAAACTATGAAACTATAGAGATTAAAAAACATGCTACTGATCAACCAGTGGATCATCAAAGAAATCAGAGGAGAATAAAAAATGCCTAGAGAAAAATGAAAGAAATATGACATACCAAAATTATGGGTTGCAGCAAAAATGATTCAAAGAGAGAAGTTCAGAGCAACACAGGCCTACTTCAAGAAACAGGAAAAATCACCCCAAAGAGTCAAATGTATACCTGAAGGAACTAGAAAAAGCAACTGTAGCTCAAAATTTTAGGAGGAAGGAAATAAGAGACAAAAACATGAAATAGAGAGTGGAAAGAGGTATACAGATATAATCAGGCAGTGTTTTATATTCTGAAATATAACTTTATAAGTAGTTCTTTCATGCTCAGACAAATGATTTATATTGTTAATATCAAATAATAAACATTAATCCAGCCCAGTAATCAAGATATCAATGGACTATCCTTATATATACAGACTTTTATTTTGTACAACTTTAAAACTATATAAGCCTGTGTGTATACATAGAATAAGCATACTTGAGTAATAGTATAATATAAATTTGATCAAAGGAAACAAAATGTAACTGTTCAAAACTTATTTATTGACTCTTCCTATATTTGATACTGTATTTAGTAAAAGAGATTCATTGGTTATACACAGTCCTTTGGGCCTTTCTAAGATGACTCAGAAGGTAGTGAAATATTTTTTAGTTATAATACACTACTAAGGATTCATTCATTTAATTCCTCCGTTCATTTATCCATTCATGATGTAATCCTTTATCTACCCAACAGATATAGTTGAACACAAAGTTAGTGCATGAAAGTTATATCCAAGTTTAAGAAGAATTTAACATAAACAATTATTGGTGCATTTTTTTTATATAACAAGTGAGATACAAAAAAGTCCACATAACTACATTGCATTCTAAATATTAATAACATTATATTTGAAATTCATCAGAGGAAATCTTTATTTAAAGGTATCCTGAGGAAAGCATATTTTGAAATGGAAATAAAAAGTTCTTAATTTATCAACAGAGTATAGAATATTCAAATGAGGTGTCTTTAAAATACAGGATTTTATTTTAATACCAGGGAAAAAAAGGCAATGTTTATTCTTAGAAATGCTTTTCCTTTAGGATATGTTATCAGAAACTTAGGAATTAGCACAGTTTATTACTTATAGTTCTGTAGATCAGAAGTCTGAGAGGGGTCTCACCAAGCTAAAATATAAGAATTAGAGAGTCATATTCCTTTCTGAAGAAAGGACACACAGACACACAGACACACATGACTTTATAGTCAAGAAGCGATATCAGTTAAGAAGATAGCCTTGTATCTAAGACATGACAGTAAAAAAACACATGTGTTCCAAGTGACAGGAGCATTCAGTATCCATTTACCATAGATCTTCCTGTCTGGCCTTCCCTGGCGTTCTTCTGTGCTTCCCTCTTTCTGTTAGTGGGGACTGTTACCCTGCCCGCTTTGCTCACCTCCTTTTTCTGTTCCACTGAGGAGTGACCTCCTTCGTTGTGTCTTATTACCTCTTCACTGTGATTAGGAGCAGTGAAGAGAAGGAAGGAGAGACAGACAGACAGATTGGCTCAGACTTTCCGTTTTGTCTCACTTGGAGAATTTGTGAGAAATGGTGGGAAGGGAAAAAGGAAGGCTATTTTAGCCTTGCAGTACATTGTCCTCTATCTAAGCTTTACACATAATCTCAAAATATCCAAACACAGTCCCGAATTCTTGGTCGCTGACTGAGAACGTCCTCGATTCCCGTCATTTACACATTTCTCAGAATGTTCATCCTGTTCCTCTGCTTTTCCTCCAATTTCTTTAGATGACATAGGCATGCATTTATGTATTGTCAGTCCCGTCATTTATGCAGTAAACCCAATTTAGGGTCTTATCTACTCCAGACCATTCCTCCAAAAATTTTGCCTGATTGATATCCTACATGATTATCTTTCACACTTTACTATATTTGTTTCATCATTTTAAAGCATGCTGGTGTTTTTTCCATTTTAAAATGAAGATACCACAAATGAACAAATTTTATCCTGACTCCTTTCTCCACTTTTGCACACCAACTGCTGCCCCATTTCTTTAGTTATCTCCCTCGCAAAATTCCTCAAATAAATTGTCTATTTTCACTTTTCCAATTTTTCTCTTTCATTTCTCACAAGCATACTCCAATTAGGCTTTCTTAACCACCATTCTACCAAGCTGATCTCATCAATGACTAATCAGAGTATTTAAAACTATTGGCCACTCTCCCGTCTTTAATATTCTTTCTTAGTCTGGATTCCAGAATACCGTGATTTTCTTTCCAGTGTTAGATAAATCAAGTTTAAAAGCCTCTTTTAAATTACTCCATGAGTGTATGGGCCATGACTATTTGCTTCAACTGTGCCTCGTACCTAAAATGAATGTTCTGCATGCAGAACCCAGTAACAAGTAAAAGGTGGAAGTGTTTATTCTAGGAGAAAGAATCATGAAAAAATACATTAAACCAAACTTAAGACTTTATGATCAATAAAGGATGGTTTTTTCCTACATATATTTTGTTGACTGTTGGCTCTGTTATGGTTGCAAATGATTATTAGGGACATTAGGACAATTTGTGTAAGTGTAAGTTTGCACATACTGTGCTTATTTTCATACCTCGGGTTAAAAATGTATAATTCTATGAAGTCTAGTTATCCTTCTATATAGGTCTTACCCTAGCATTTTGCAAAATGCTGCAGATTAGAGTGTGAAGAGAGTTATGTGACATTTTTCTTCATTAGACCATTTTTGGTCTAATGCAAATGCAAAACTCTCAATGCAAAACTCAATGCAAAACTCTCTGTGAAGTTTTATGATTTTATTAGACTAAAGCCTTAATTGTTAAAGAAAAAATCATTCTAACATTTTAAGAATCATAAGGAAGACTTTATTCAGGACTACTGTATTAGGTGTTAATAATATCCTAATAGGGGAGAGAGATTGGACTCAACGCCAAATGCAGGAAAAGCAGCAGGTGACTTATAGTCAATGAGCAGAATGAGAAAAGTTCAGTGGCTAGAAAATTACTGTGAGGAGATCTCAAGATTATGCAGATGCTTGCCAAACTGATTTAGCAGGATTCTTATTCAAACTGGGCTGAGCAGGTTAAAGATAAGGCCCAAGGATGAGGTCTAGACCCAAAAAAAAGCACAGAGAAACCTGTCTCAAGCTTATTCAAGGAGAAAATCTTTGTCACAACCTCCATTTATCAAATATTAAAGAGCTTCCGGATGTCCTATTGCTGTTACTGTTTTATAATATTACAATTGATCAAAATTATCCATAACATCACCACACGTTTAATAGCTCTATATTAAATCACGTCCTTCTGTCTTCCAATCAGGGCACCTCACTCCAGGATAAATATTTATCAACCTTTCCAAACCCACTCCTTGTTTTTCAGTTGTATTCATGAGGTTCATTTGTAATTTTTAAACTTTGTTATCTTTTTGGATTATTGCTTACTTTGATTTCTAATTAGGACTTTTCTAAGTTGTTAGATTTCATACCAGTATCATAAACCAGCCTGTTAGGTATTCTCAATAGAAATATTTCTCATAAGCACTGTCTTATTTCAGTACCAAATCTTTATCCTCGTCTCAGAAGGATATCTTGGCAAAATTGTTGGACTGATTCAATATTTTAGTTTATTCAACTAAGATATTTTATTTTATTAATGGTGTTATTAATTATAGTAGTAATTTTAATTGATTTTACTTAATTTTTTTTTAATGTAACTACCTAATTAACAATAAACTGGAAAATTCTGAAAGAGATGGGAATACCAGACCACCTGACCTGCCTCTTGAGAAATGTTTATGCAGGTCAGGAAGCAGCAGTTAGAACTGGACATGGAACGACAGACTGGTTCCAAATAGGAAAAGGAGTACGTCAAGGCTGTATATTGTCACCCTGCTTATTTAACTTATATGCAGAGTACATCATGAGAAACACTGGGCTGGAGGAAGCACAAGCTGGAATCAAGATTGCCAGGAGAAATATCAATAACCTCAGATATGCAGATGACACCACCCTTATGGCAGAAAGTGAAGAAGAACTAAAAAGCCTCTTGATGAAAGTGAAAGAGGAGAGTGAAAAAGTTGGCTTAAAGCTCAACATTCAGAAAACTAAGATCATGGCATCCGGTCCCTTCACTTCGTAGCAAATAGATGGGGAAACAGTGGAAACAATGGCTGACTTTATTTTTCTGGGCTCCAAAATCACTGCAGATGGTGATTGCAGCCATGAAATTAAAAGACGCTTACTCCTTGGAAGGAAAATTATGACCAACCTAGACAGCATATTAAAAAGCAGAGACATTACTTTGCCAACAAAGGTCCATCTGGTCAAGGCTATGGTTTTTCCAGTGGTCATGTATGGATGTGAGAGTTGGACTATAAAGAAAGCTGAGCGCCAAAGAATTGATGCTTTTGAACTGTGGTGTTGGACAAGACTCTTGAGAGTCCCTTGGACTGCAAGGAGATCCAACGAGTCCATCCTAAAGGAGATCAGTCCTGGGTGTTCATTGGAAGGCCTGATGCTGAAGCTGAAACTCCAATACTTTGGCCACCTGATGTGAAGAGCTGAGTCATTTGAAAAGACCCTGATGCTGGGAAAGATTGAGGGCAGGAGGAGAAGGGGACGACAGAGGATGAGATGGTTGGATGGCATCACTGACTCAATGGACACAGGTTTGGGTGGACTCCGCGAGTTGGTGATGGACAGGGAGGCCTGGTGTGCTGTGATTCATGGGGTCGCAAAGAGTCAGACATGACTGAGCGATTGAACTCAACTGAATCCTGATTAACTGACTTCTTTGATATCATATTTTATTTTTTTTAAATCGATTTTGAAAACAGTGTTTAGCCCATACTTGATTCCATAACTTCTTCCATCACCCTATCAAACTCTAATCCTGAAGGGTTTAACCAGTGAACTTAGCATCAACTTGGTTTAAGGGAAAAAAAAAAAATTGAGTAGAAGAGGAAATGTATTAGAAACAATAAGTCAAGCTGGCTGTAAGATATGGATCTATCATTTATCATGGTTCCTTTTGGAGTATGCCTATAGCAGCTTATAGATATGAAATATATTCTTACCTCCTTTATTGATTCAGTCCCTGAGTGTGATTTTTATATCATACACCTCGCTGAATGAATGATGAGTTCTTGTGACAGTCAAAGACTGAAGATGTTTTCTGAACCACAGACCATGTGTTTAACACTCAAGCAAAATTTCCAGTTTCTTCTGCATCTTTCTTCCTATAGAATGGAATCTATTCAATATATTAAATGAATTATCTCTGGAATCTGGCTGTATAATCCTAGCATATCTAGGATCATGATGCTACTGAATACTGGACAAAATTCCCTGTTTGTCACACTGTTGCAGAAGAGCCTATATTCATCCAGTAAAATGTATTTTTCTTGTGAGCAAGATATTATTGCTTAACAAAACTCAACCAAATAATAATAATGAGGAAAAAAAGACCATAACCAGAAATATGAAAATTAAGACAGGAGAAAAATCTCATTGGTAAAAGCAAATATACAGTAAATATAGTAGGTCAACAACTTATAAAGCTAGTAGGAAGACTGAAAGATGCGTAGTAAATCATTACAGCATAAATATTTAAGGGATAAACAAAGCAAGAAGATATATGATGTGAAAAGAAAACATGCCTGAATGAAAGTGTGGCTTATAAAAAATGTTTTCAGACTTGAAATAATCAACTTTAAAATAATCATATACATGATTATATATAGTTATATATGAACCTCATGGTAAACCACAAGCCAAAAGTCTTTAATAAATATACACAAAAAAGAGAAAGGAATCCAAACATAGCACTAAAGTTAGTCATCAAATCACAAGGTGAGAGAGGAAGAGAAGAAACAAAAATAACTGTACCAACAACCTGAACAAAATAAAATAGCAGCAAGTCCCTACCTGTCGATAATTACCGTAAATGTAGCTAGAGTAAACGCTCCAATCCAAAGACACAGAGGGAAAGGAAGACACACATGCCCGCTGCTGCAAGAGACTTTCCTCGGATCTAAAGACACATCTAGACTGAAAATGAGCACATATAAAAAAGGTATTACATGCCCATGGATACAAATAGAAAGCTGGCTAACAGTACTTACAACAGACAATGTCAGTTCAGTTGCTCAGTCATGTCTGACTCTTTGCAACCCCTTGGACTACAGCATGCCAGGCCTCCCTGTCCATCACCAACTCCTGGAGCCTGCTCAAATTCATGTCCATCAAATCAGTGATGCGATCCAACCATCTCATCCTCTGTCATCCCCTCCTCCTCCTGCCTTCAATCTTTCCCAGCATCGAGGTCTTTTCCAATGAGTCAGTTCTTTGCCTCAGGTGGCCAAAGTATTGGAGTTTCAACATCAGCATCTGTCCTTCCAATGAATATTCAGGACTGATTTATTTTAGGATTGACTGGGTTTGATCTCCTTGCAGTCCAACAGACTCTCAAGAGTCTGCTACAACACCACAGTTCAAAAGCATCAATTGTTCAGCACTCAACTTTCTTTATAGTCCAAATCTCACATCATACATGACTACTGGAAAAACCATAGTTTTGACTAGATGGACCTTTGTTGGTGAAGTAATGTCTCTGCATTTTAATATGCTGTCTAGTTTGGTCATAGCTTTTCTTCCAAGGAGGAAGCATTGTTTTAATTTCGCGGCTGCAGTCACTATCTTCAGTGATTTTGGAGCCCCCAAAAATAAAGTCTCTAACTGTTTCTCACAGATAACCATGATGATGTGATCACTCACCTAGAGCCAGACATCATGGAATGTGAATTCAAGTGGTCTTAGGAAGCAACACTACAAACAAAACTAGTGGAGGTGATGGAATTCCAACTGAGCTATTCAGATTTTAAAAGATGATGCTGTTAAAGTGCTGCACTCAATATGACGGCACTTGGAAAACTCAGCAGTGGCCACAGGACTGGAAAAGATCAGTTTTCATTCCAGTCCCAAGAAGAGCAGTGCCAAAGAATATTCAAAGAGAAGTTGCTCAGTCGTGTCCGACTCTTTGTGACCCCCATGGACTGTGGCGGGCCAGGCTCCTCTGTCCATGGGATATTCCAGACAAGAATACTGGAGTGGATTGCCATTTCCTTCTCCAGGGGATCTTCCTGATACAAGGATCAAACCCAGGTCTTGGGCACTGCAGGCAGACTCTTTAACATCTGAGCCACCAGAGAAGCCCAAGAATGTTCAAATTACTGCACAACTGCACTCATCTCATACACTAGCAAAGTAAAGCTCAAAATTGTCCAGTGCTCAAAATTCTCCAACCCAGGCTTCAATAGTATGTGAACCATGAACTTCAAGATGTTCAAACTGGATTTAGAAAAAACAAAGGAACCAGAGATCAAATTGTCAACATCCGTTGGATCATCAAAAAAGCAAGAGAGTTCAAGAAAATCATCTACTTTTGCTTTATTGACTATGTCAAAGTCTTTGACTGTGTGGGTCACAACAAACTGTGGAAAATTCTTAAAGAGATGGGGATACCAGACCACCTGACCTGCCCCTAAGAAATCTGTATGCAGGTCAGGAAGCAACCGATAGAACTGGACATGGAACAGTAGACTGGTTCCAATTGGGAAAGGAGTACGTCAAGCCTGTATTTGTTACCCTGCTCATTTAACTTATATGCAAACTTCATGCAAAATGCCAGGCTGGGTGAAGCACAAGCTGAAATCAAGATTTCAGGGACAAATATCAATAACCTCAGATATGCAGATGATACCACCCTTATGGCAGAAAGAGAAGAACTAAAGAGTCTCTTGATGAAAGTGAAAGTGGAGGGTTTAAAATCTGGCTTAAAACTCAACATTTAGAACACTAAGACCATGACATCTGGTCACATCACTTCATGGCAAATAGATGGGGAAACAATGGAAACAGTGACAGACTTTATTTTGGGGGGGCTCCAAAATCACCTCAGATGGTGATTGCAGGCATGAAATTAAAAGATGCTTGCTCCTGGGAAGAAAAGTTATACCAATCTGCTGCTGGTAAGTCGCTTCAGTCATGTCCGACTCTGCGACCCCATACACGTCAGCCCACCAGGCTCCCCCGTCCCTGGGGTTCTCCAGGCAAGAATAATGGAGTGAGTTGCCATTTCCTCCTCCAATGCATGAAAGTGAAAAGTGAAAGTGAAATAGCTCAGTCATATCTGACTCGTAGCGATCCTATGGACTAGATAGCATATTAAAAAGCACAGACCTTACTTTGTTGACAGAGTTCTGCCAAGTCAAAGCTATGGTTTTTCCAGTAGTCATCTGTAGATGTGAGAGTTGGACTATAAAGAAAGCTGAGCTCTGAAGAATTGATTCTTTTGAACTATGGTGGTGGTAAAGACTCTTGAGAGTCCCTTGGACTGCAAGGGACTATCAGTCCCTTGACTGCGCCCTGTCAACCCTAAAGGAAATAAGCCCTGAATTTTCATTGGAGAGACTGATGCTGAAGCTGAAACTCCAATACTTTGGCCACTTGATATGAAGAACTGACTCATTGGAAAAGACTTTGATGCTGGGCAATACTGAAGGCAGGAGGAGAAGGGGACGACAGAGGATGAGATGGTTGGACAGCATCACTGATTCTATGGACATGAGTTTGAGCAAGCTCTGGAAGTTGGTGATGGACAGGAAAGCCTGACAGTCTGTAGTTCATGGGGTCACAGAGAGTTGGACACAAGTGAGGGACTGACCTGAAGTGAACTCACTCTTTCCACTGTTTCCCCATCTAATTGCCGTGAAGTGATGCTACTAGATGCCATGATCTTAGTTTTCTGAATGTCGAGTGTTAAGCCAGCTTTTTCACTCTCCTCTTTCACTTTCAACAAGAGGCTATTTAGTTCTTCTTCGCTTTCTGCCATAAGGGTGGTGTCCTCTGCATATCTGAGGTTATTGGCAATCTTGATTCCAAGGTTAATTGATAACAGACAGTCTAGTCTTCATAAAAGACTTTTATGAAAGAAAAAGGACATTACATAAAGGAATCAGTTCTACAAGAAAGAAGATATATTTCAACATGGGGTTATATAAATACATATATAAACATTATACAGTATAAATAGTGATAAAAGGAGAGATAGTCACATGATACTAGTGAAAAATTTAACACTTTACTTACCTCTATGGACAGATCATATAGATAGGAAATAATTATGCAGACACTGGCCTCAAGGGATATATTAGGCCATATCTACCAACTAACTAACTATGTAGATATGTATGTCTGAAATATATAACAGTCCATTTGAAAGAAGCAGAATACACTTTTTTTTCCAAGTGAACATGAAACTTTTGCCAGGATAGATCACATGCTGTGTCACAAAACAAGTCTCAATAAATTTAGAAAGTTTGAAATAATATCATGCATCTTTTCTGACATCAATGGTATGAGACTAGAAATCGATTGTAAGAAAAGCGCTATAAAAATACAAACACGGAGGGTAAAAAGCATGCTTACACTTTGGCAGTACAAATGCAGAATTGTATAACTGCTCTAGAAAAGTTTGATACTTTCTTATAAAATGACACATGCATTTACCATATGACACAGAAACCCCACACTTATATAGGGGAGTGAAATGAGAATTCATGTTCAAATCAAAGCCTATAAACAAGCTTTACATCATTTTTATTCATAACCACCAAAATATGGCAACCATCATGATATCCTTCCTAAATGCATGGATCAAGAAACTGACACATTCATACAATGAAAGACTTAACTCCTCAATGAGAAGAAATGAGCTGTTAATAACACATAATGCGTGGGTGACTCTGAAGATGTTATGCTGAAAGAATAAGCCGGTCTCAAAATGCTGTGCCCCGTATGGTTCCTTTTAAATGCTGCTGCTGCTCAGCCATTTCCATTGTGTCCGCCTCTGTGTGACCCCGTGGACTGCAGCCCACCAGGCTGCTCTGTCTGTGGGATTCTCTAGGCAAGGGCACTGAAGTAGGTCGCCATGCCCTCCTCCAGGTCCTTTTTTATGACATTCTAGTAAAGATAAAACTATAAGGCCAGAGAAAATATTGATGATTTCCATAGTTAGGGTGAGTGTTTTGACTACAAAGTGAATAATATCAAGAGGAAAATTTTGGAGGTGATGGAAAGTGTTCTGTATACTGATTGTGCTCGCGTTTATACAAATCTATGTAAACTCATTATAACTGCAAGGAGACAACAGCAAAAATTTAATTTTACTGCATGTCCCCTTGTGTATGTGGGGTAGAAAGGTGCCTTGCTTTTCATATAATTGTTGGTCTATTTTGAAAGACATGTATGGATGTGAGAGTTGGACTATAAAGAAAGCTGAGCCCCGAAGAATTGATGCTTTGGAACTGTGGTGTTGGAGAAGACTCTTGAGAGTCCCTTGGATTGCAAGGAGATCAAACCAGTCCATCCTAAAGGAGATCAGTCCTGGCTGTTCACTGGAAGGACTGATGCTGAAGCTGAAACTCCAATACTTTGGCCACCTCATGCAAAGAGCTGAGTCATTTGAAAAGACCCTGATGCTGGGAAAGATTGAGGGCAGGAGGAGAAGGGGACAACAGAGGATGAGATGGTTGGATGGCATCACCGACTCAATGGACATGGGTTTGGGTGGACTCCGGGAGTTGGTGATGGACAGGGAGGCCTGGTGTGCTGTGGTTCATGGGGTCGCAAAGAGTCAGACACAACTGAGCGACTGAACTAACCTGAACTGATTTTGAAAGAACAGCCACCATCTCTAATATTGCCACTCACCTTGCCTAGGGAAATAAACAACAACAAAAAAGAAAAAAATATATATATATATGCATGCAGTGTTGCTTAATGCCTCTTTCTGAATGTTATACTTGCCGTTTCTACTTCTACGTCTTAAGAAAAAAGTCACAGTCATATATAATTATAAGTTGTTCGACAGTTTAACACAGCCTTGTCACTAGAAGGAGACAGCTGAATTATTGAGAACAGTCTTAATGACCACCACATTTAATGAATAATGGAAATACTCAGAGCAAATATATTGTATTCTACTATTGAGAAATGTGTTCCTTTTCATTTGTTTTTTCTTTTTGGAAAGGAAATGCAGAGATGTCTGGCTGTTCATCAGGTTGCAAATGCATGTTAGTATTTTTTGTAAGCTGAATTGGCGCTTTGTGATAACCAAGTGTTTGGTCTTGTTTCACAATAGCAATGATCCTTGGTCTGAGTAGGAATAATCTCAAATTGGACTCGGAATCTCCTTCTTTATTAATTGAAAATAAGTATTACCCTACTTCCTACAATGCAGAATTACTTTGGGTGAAATTTTAAGATAGTGAATGTGAAAATAATTAGAATTATAAAATACTATTCAACCATGAAAGTTAATAATTAATATTTTATATATTATTATAGTCATTATAATTGTAAAGTGTGTAGTGCTTGAAGAGGTCTAAGTAATTTTACTTGTATGACTTCTTCACATTTCAAAATAGTAGATGCATTTCTTTGGTCTTTATAAGCAGAGAAAATTGGATTCTTTTAAAAAAACAGACATTTTTGAAGATTTTTATTTTCAAGCCAGCCTGAAGAAAGTTTCTTTGATTTCCTTAGATAAATATTATTTCAATTTGTGTCATAGCAAGCATTCTCTTTTGGTAATGTATATTCATTTCCTACTGGTATTTATCAGTTAGTTATCTTTGACTTCAGAATACCAGTATTTAATATCTATAGTCTCAAAAAATTTTTTTTCTTTCCTCTTTGCTACCCTAAAGCCATGTGTCCTTATAAAGGATTTTCTTTTAAGTAGAAATTGAAAAATTACACATAGACAGGGAAACAAACAGATCACAGAACTGTATGATCTTTAAAAGTGACAAATGGAAAAGATTAAAATAATTTATGAAAACTATTCTTTTCTAGAAAATTTAATCGTGTTGATAAATCTCACATACAAGTAAAATGTTTTTAGAGTGATTTCTCCACAAGCTTCTAATAACCTAGCTTTATAGGACATTTTCTAGTCCTTTTCCTTTGTATATACCAACACCATATCTCTCCATGATTGAACTGGACAACACGGGGTGATGAGTTTGCTCATGTTCTGTATAAAACCACTGACCTGAAACACAATAGTAAAACTCAGCTTTGCATCAAATAGTTTCTTTCGTGTCTTCCTCTGAAAGATTGATTTCTTAAACATAACAGTGTTTGCTTTATAAAACACTGCTGTTTTCACCCCAGAATAAGACTTTAAATAGAGTCCTGTGAAAAATCAATTTATTGAGTTAGAGATCTTGATAATGTTTTTATTTTCTGTTGTTTATATACTGTCACCTATAATGTATTTCTGTGAAAATAAGAATCCTCTATCAACATAAAGTAATCAAATAACATCTCTAACAGAAATCATATAGGTCAATAATGGCTTTTTTTAAAGTAAAGATCAAATATCATTGTTTAGACTTCGCAGAAAGCATACAGTGCACAAAGACTGAATTCCAAATATGTGATTTGAAGACTTTTTTTTTTTTTTTTTAGTATTGTGACTTGAATATATTAGAAGCTAAAAGGCCCTGAAATCCATTAGGACAAAGCACAGAAGAATGATGATAAGAGCTGTTTACTGAAATATTTTGGTTGCTGGCCTTTATTTTGTGCTGAGCCATGCAAGTCTCTATTCATCCCTATATATTAATCCCTGTGACTGTTGGTTGAACTCTATAGCTTTCTCTGGAGTGATGATCTCACATGCCTTCTAGACTCATTTTTCTTTGAAGAGTGAGAGTGACTACTGAGGAAACTGTAATAGTCAGCCACGCACAGCAAAGCTCATGGCACCAAAAGCCACAAACACTGCCAACTAAAACTTGCAGGAAATTGCTCCAGTTAAGGTTATAAAGAATGCTGCTTACCAGTGAACTGAATTTATTGCCCAACATGTGTTGGTGCTGAAACTCCAGTAGCCACTTGAGGCAAAGAGCTGACTCATTGAAAAAGACCCTGATGGTGGGAGAGATTGAGGGCAAGAGGAGAAGCGGGCAGCAGAGGATGAGATGGTTGGATGGCATCACCAACTCAATCAGTGGACATGAATATCAGGAGGATAGTGGAGGACAAGGAAGGCTGACCTGCTGCAGTTCATGGGGTTGCAGAGTCGGACACAACTTAGCCACTGAACAACAGTCTATCATTTCAGATGGATTTCCAACCTATCTCATAAACGGACATTTCTGTATTATCATCTGTAGTACCCACACACTTTCTATGTAGGCAATGTCTACATGTTCCTATAAACGCTTCACAAAGCACTGCTTCTTTAGATCTCAGTATTTATACCTGTTGTTGACAAATGGAATGATAATCTCTTAAATTCCCTCTAGTGTTCAGTTCAGTTCAGTTCAGTCGCTCAGTCATGTCCAACTCTTTGCGACCCCATGAATCACAGCACGCCAGGCCTCCCTGTCCATCACCAGCTCCTGAAGTTTACTCAAACTCATGCCCATCAAGTCGGTGATGCCATCCAGCCATCTCATCCTCTGTCATCCCCTTCTCCTCCTGCCCTCAATCCCTCCCAGCATCAGGGTCTTTTCAAATGAGTCAATGCTTCACATGAGGTGGCCAAAGTATTGGAGTTTCAGCTTCAGCATCAGTCCTTCCAATGAACACCCAGGGCTGATATCCTTTAGGATGGACTGGCTGGATCTCCTTGCAGTCCAAGGGACTCTCAAGAGTCTTCTCCAACACCACAGTTCAAAAGCATCAATTCTTCAGCGCTCAGCTTTCTTTACCATCCAACACTTACATCCATACATGACCACTGGAAAAACCATAGCCTTGACTAGACGGACCTTTGCTGGCAAGTAATGTCTCTGCTTTTTAATATGCTATCTAGGTTGGTCATAACTTTCCTTCCAAGGAGTAAGCATCTTTTAATTTCTCTCTAGTGTCAACATCCTTTAATTCTATGTCATTTTATTGTGCAAAATAGATATTGAGTGAAGACCAACTCCAACCTTGAACTAAATAGAAGTGTAGTAGGAAAAAATTGTGACTATGCAAACCTTTTCTCATAATATGAATTATATCAATGTGAATTCATAATAATAAATTATATAAAATTGTATAGATGTCTGACAAAATATATAGGTCATAGTTTAATTGATTTATTTGGTTTTATTTCCACAAACTAAATTTGCTATGATAGAGTGACCAGGGAAACCCATGACTAGCACCACCTGGGAAGCCCATGTATCTGCCACAGAGAGTTAATTATGGTCAGATAGAATGGCTTATCTCTAACATTTCCCCTACTAGCCCAAATTTCATTTTGGGTAAATTTCACCTAATATTTAAATAATTTGGGTTTAACAGTATGGCAATAAACATATTAATTAATGGATCAAAGATCATATTCAGTGACTTAATGTGACAGGTAAACTCGATGGGCATTTGTAGCTCATTTTCTCCTGCTCTTCCTCCTTCCATCCTTCTCTTCACCCCTGCATCACCCTTTCTTATTCTCCCCACAGTCCCCCCCACACACCATTCACTCTTCTGTGCACTCACAGATGCCTCAGGTTATTTTTTTTTCTTTCTTTTTTTTTTTTTTTTTTTTGATGCCTTAGGTGGGAATTCAGACCTCTGAGGTCATCTTTTTATTTCTTCATTCTGTCCAGTGACAGTAGAAATAAACAGCCAATTTCATTATATTTGTTAGTTTTCTAGAAATGTTTGAAAGTATCACTACACAGTTATCCAGTTCCTTGCTGCTCATGAGTGGTTGATTGTGACTACCCAGTTGAAGTATTTTGAAAATATCTATTGACAGATTGCACAGTGGACTATGAGTGCTCTCTCTACTATTGGAAATAGAGTCAGTGTTTTTAAATTTAATCACATTACAGGTCAATTCCAAAAACCTGAGAACTAATTCAGAACACTCATCTGTAAAGTCCTATTTCTCCAGAATTACTCTTGAGATAAAACTCTGTATTAAAATGGTCTCACCAGAGATATAACAGCTGTAGTCACTTTCTTTTTCCCTTCCTTCCTCTCTTTCTTCCTTTCCTTCTTTCTTTCCCTCTCTCTTTCCCCCACCCTCCCCCCTCCACAGATATTGATAGATACATAGATAAATAGGTATGGGTTCATTCAGTTACAGAGATTATAGAGTCCCCAAATCTGTAGCCCAACAAGGTGCAGACACAGGGGACCCCACAGTATAATCAGTTTAAATGGGAAGACAAGAGAGGATAGATGTCCATCAGACATGGACTGGGCGAGGATGGAAGACTTTCATGTAGGAGGAATTCTCACTTGTGGGAGGATTAGCCTTTTTGTTCTATTTGCCCTTCAACTAATTGGGTGAGGGCTACCCACATTAAGAAAGACAGTCTGCTTTACTCGAGTCAATGAATTATCAAGCTTATCCAGAAATATCCTCATGGACACATATGGAATAATATTTCAGCAAACACCTGAAAGTCCCATTGCCTAATCAAGTTAACATATAAAGTTAATTATCACAGCTTGTCCATTTATTATCAGATTTTTAAAAATAAACTAAATCTTAGATCAATGGAACAGAATAGAAAGCCCAGAGATAAATCCACGAACCTATGGACACCTTATCTTCGACAAAGGAGGCAAGGATATACAATGAAAAAAGACAACCTCTTTAACAAGTGGTGCTGGGAAAACTGGTCAACCACTTGTAAAAGAATGAAACTAGAACACTTTCTAACACCATACACAAAAATAAACTCAAAATGGATTAAAGATCTAAATGTAAGACCAGAAACTATAAAACTCCTAGAGGAGAACGTAGGCAAAACACTCTCCGCATGAATCACAGCAGGATCCTCTATGACCCACCTCCCAGAATATTGGAAATAAAAGCAAAACTAAACAAATGGGACCTAATGAAACTCAAAAGCTTTTGCACTACAAAGGAAACTATAAGTAAGGTGAAAAGACAGCCCTCAGATTGGGAGAAAATAATAGCAAATGAAGAAACAGACAAAGGATTAATCTCAAAAATATACAAGCAACTCCTGCAGCTCAATTCCAGAAAAATAAATGACCCAATCAAAAAATGGGCCAAAGAACTAAACAGACATTTCTCCAAAGAAGACATACAGATGGCTAACAAACACATGAAAAGATGCTCAACATCACTCATTATCAGAGAAATGCAAATCAAAACCACAATGAGGTACCATTACACGCCAGTCAGGATGGCTGCTATCCAAAAGTCTACAAGCAATAAATGCTGGAGAGGGTGTGGAGAAAAGGGAACCCTCTCACACTGCTGGTGGGAATGCAAACTAGTACAGCCGCTATGGAAAACAGTGTGGAGATTTCTTAAAAACTGGAAATAGAACTGCCATATGACCCAGCAATCCCACTCTTGGGCATACACATCGAGGAAACCAGATCTGAAAGAGACACGTGCACCCCAATGTTCATCGCAGCACTGTTTATAATAGCCAGGACATGGAAGCAACCTAGATGCCCATCAGTAGATGAATGGATAAGGAAGCTGTGGTACATATACACCATGGAATATTACTCAGCCGTTAAAAAGAATTCATTTGAATCAGTTCTAATGAGATGGATGAAACTGGAGCCCATTATACAGAGTGAAGTAAGCCAGAAAGATGAAGAACATTACAGCATACTAACACATATATATGGAATTTAGAAAGATGGTAACGATAACCCTATATGCAAAACAGAAAAAGAGACACAGAAGTACAGAACAGACTTTTGGACTCTGTGGGAGAAGGCAAGGGTGGGATGTTTCGAGAGAACAGCATCGAAATATGTATATTATCTATAGTGAAACAGATCACCAGCCCAGGTTGGATGCATGAGACAAGTGCTCGGGCCTGGTGCACTGGGAAGACCCAGAAGAATCGGGTGGAGAGGGAGGGGAGGGGGGATCGGGATGGGGAACACATGTAAATCCATGGCTGATTCATGTCAATGTATGACAAAACCCACTACAATATTGTAAAGTAATTAGCCTCCAACTAATAAAAATAAATGAAAAAAAATAATAAAATAAAAATAAACTAAATCTTAAAAGTAATCCATTAAGTGTTATTTTTAATATAGCTCTAGCCCTGTTTATATATTTTCCTTTTTTCTTTGAGTATAATGATTTGTGTTTGTTAATGTCTGTAATTCCGTCCTCTGTAATGAAATTTGTAAGCATACACTGGTTTCTCCATTTGTATAGCTTGAATTCAGTTATTCTCTAGATAGCAGTCTCTATTACTTTTTGAAAAATAGTGACCACTACAGTAGTTATACTTTCTTAAGCTGTAGAGCCACTTACAGAAGTGTTATTTTCACCCTTTCCAAATAGTTAGAAATGGTTTGGGTATATTGTTTTGTGGTTAATTTCAATTTTATTGCTTTGTTTTTATACAATATGGCTTATACTATTTCCACACTTAATGCTTCACTCTTTCCAAGAGACTTGATATATACTATATTAATAATTAGGTCATGCCAAATAAAACTTTTCTTTGTAGGACTTAAATTTTATGATATAACTGTTCATTCAAGCTGAGTTATATTTTGTCTGACTGATCTTTAAAAAAATGAGAGACATTAAAATCTACCACTATATATATATATAATGGGTATATATACACACACACACATATATATATATAATGGGTATATATACACATATTGGAGTAGAAAATGGAAACCCACTCCAGTATTCTTGCCTAGAAAATTCCATGGACAGAGGAGCTTGGCAGTTATACTGCATGGGTCTCAGAGTCAAATACGACTGAGCACACACTCATGTTCCTGTACACATATATTTGTGTATATATACATATATAAAATATGTGTAAGTCATATACATTTGTATATGAATACATTTATAAAATGAATATGTTCTCATATACATGAAAACAGCATATAAATAAATTTTTCCCCTGTATTTTTCCTTTTTTATTGAGGTACAGATGTTTTACAATATTATATGTTTCAGGCGCACAACATAGTGATTCACAAATTTTAAGTTCATATTCTGTGTATAATCTTTATAAAATATTGGCTGTATTCCCTTTGCTATACTATATATTCTTGTGTCTCAGACAGTGAAGAATCCACCTGCAATGCAGGAGGCCTGGGTTCGATCCTGGGTTGGGAAGATCCCCTGGAGAAGGGAATGGTTACCCACTCCAGTGTTCTTGCCTAGAGAATTCCTGGAGAATTCCACAAAGAGTCGAGCAGGACTAAATGAGTAACACTTCTGTGTATAATCATTCTAAAATATTGGCTGTGTTCCCTGTGTTTATATTCTTGTAGCTTATTTGTTTTATACATAGTAGTGTTTGTACCTCTTAATCTTCTATCACGTCTGTTCCTCTTTCTCTGGCCCCATCCATAACCACTATTTTGTTCTCTATATCCGTGAGTCTGTTGTTGTTGTTATATTCACTAGCTTGTTTTATTATTTTACATTCCGCACTTTATTGATTCCATACAGTATTTCTCTTTCTTTGACTTATTTCACTTAGCATAATACCATCCAAGTCCATCCATGTGATTGCAAATCATTAAACTTTGCTCTTCCCTATGGCTGAGTAAGTATCCCATTACACACACACACACACATATATGCACATTGGGTCTTTATCCATATGTTTGTTAATGGACCCTTAGGTTGCTTCCATATTTCCATATTTGTCAGTTATAAATAATGATGCTGTGAACATCATGGTGCATATATATTTTCAAATTAACATTCTCATTTTTGGTGTTAGATACCCAGGAGTGGACATGCTGGGTCATACGGAATTTCAGTTCTCAGTCTGTGGGTAAGCCTCCATACTCTTCTCTGTAGTGTCTATACCAGTTTGTATTCCAAACAACAGTGATTTAGGTTTTCCTTTCTCCACATTGTAGCCAACATCTCCTATTTGTGGTCTTTTTGATGATAGCCATTCTGAAAGGTATGAGGTAATATCTCACTATGGCCTTAATTTGCATTTCTCTGATGATTAATGATGTTGAGCATCTTTCCCTGCACCTGTAGGCCATCTGGTTATCTTCTTTCAGAGAATGTCTATTCAGGTCCTCTGCCCATTTTTTAATTGGAATATTTCTTTTCTTGAGATTGAGTTCTTTATATCTTTTAAATATCAACTACTATTGGATATATCATTTCAAATATTTTATCCAATTCAGTAGACTTTTTTGTCCTGTTGATGATTTCCTTTGCTGTGAAAAAAACTTTTTAGTTTGATATAGTCTCATTTGATTATTTTTGGTTTTGTTTCCCTTGGCTGATAAGATATATACAAAAAATATTGTTAAGATTTATCTCAAAGAGTGTTTGACCTATGCTTTCTTCTAGAAGTTTTATGCTTTCCAGTCTTATATCTAGGTCTTTAATGCATTTTGAGTTTATTTTTGTATATAAAATTAGAGATTGTTCTGATTCCATTCTTTTACATGTAACTGTCTAGTTTTCCCAGCACCACTTAATGAAGAGATTGTCTTTTCTCCATTGTATACCCCTTGTCATAGATTATTTGACCATAAGCGTGTGAGTGATCACACCATTGTGGGTCTGATCATAAAGATTTTTTTGCATATTTCTTCTCTTTATTCTTGCCACCTCTTCTTAATATCGTCTGGTTCTATTAGGTCTGTACTGTTTCTGTCCTTTATTGTGCCCATCTTTGCATGAAATATTCCCTTGGTATCTCTAATTTTCTTGAAGAGATCTCTAATCTTTCCAATTCTATTGTGTTCCTCTATTTCTTCTCTTTGATCACTGAAGAAGGCTTTTTTATCTCTCCTTGCTATTCTCTGGAACTCTGCATTCAGATGGGTATATCTTTCCCTTTCTCCTTTGCCTTTTGCTTCCTTTCGCTGCTCTTCTTCTCTCAGCTCTTTGTGCACACCAGGACCCAGAGTCCCCGCAGAGACTGAGCGAGGGTCCGCGTGTCTCCTGAAGATGCGCAGGGCAGCAGCGGCCTGCCGTGGACAGAGGCTCTAACTGCGGCAGGCCTCGGACATACGGTGTGTGGCATAAGCCCTCTTGGAGGAGGTTGCCATTAGCCCCACCATAGAGCCTCAGCGTAGACAACCCGGAAACTGCAGAACAAGTATACCAAATAAATGATTACAATAAAACTATAATATGTTGAATAAAAGTAGGGAGAAGCTGAGATCTTTGTCTTATTCCTGATCTTAGAGGAAATGCTTTCAAATTTTTGTTGAGTGTGATGTTAGTGGTGGGCTTGTCATATGTGGTCTTTATTATGTTGAGATATGGTAACTCTATGCCTAACTTCTGTAGTTTTTTGCTATTAATTGATATTGAACTTTATAAAATATTTTTCTGCATCTATTGAGATGATATAGTTTTTAGTCCTCATTTTTAATATAGTATGTCTCATTAATTAATTCACTGATTTGAAAAATCCATGGGTCTCTGTAATAAGTCTCACTGGATCTTGGTATATGATCATTTTAATGTATTTTTGAATTCAGTTTTCTAATATTTTGTTGAGGAAATTTATGTCTATGTTCATCAGTGATACTGGCCTGTAATTTTCTTTTTTTATGTGTGATATCTTTGCCTACTTTTGGTATCAGGGTGATACCTGCTTCTTAGAATGAGTTCAGAAGTACTCCTTCCTATGCATTTTTGGAATTGTTTGAGAAATATAGATGTTAAATCTTCTCTAAACTTTTGTTGAAACTCCTCGGTAATGTCATCTGGTCCTGAACTTTGGTTTGTGAGGTGTTTTTACGTTTTAATTACTGATTCAATTTAAGTTTTGGTAATTGTTCTGTTCATATTTTCTATGTCTTCCTTGTTCGGTCTTTAGATTGCACATTTCTGGGAATTGTTCCATGTTATTGGCAGAAAGTTATTTACAGTATATATTTCTGTAGTGTCAATTTTAACTTCTACTTTTTCATTTCTGATTTTTTTGTGTGTTCTCTCTTTTTATTAATGAGTCTGGCTAATGGTTTTCCTATGTAGTGTTTAAGGTTTGAGATGTAAGTGTTCAGTCAAACTCATTTATCTCTTGTCTGCCTGATCGTTCAAAGAGTGAAAGAGACGTTAAAGTATCCTACTCAATGTATATATTACATATTTTATATATACACACAAATATACACATACATGTATCATATAGATTCATATATATGAAAATTGGTAATATGTGTATTTATTCTTCCTGGTACTTTTAATTAACTTTATTTTTTACAAGTTTTACCTGCCCACTGCAGTATAGTCACTAAGAGAGACTGACTGGAGATAAAATAACAGATGTGAATTCACCTCCTGGCCAAATTACTTAACTCTTTATGTCTCTATTTTCTCCTAAATTAAAGAGAATAATTATTCTACATGCATGGTTCATGGCTTTTCAGCATTGTTAAGTTTCATTTTGAGGAAGACAGCCTGTGTGTGTGTGTGTGTGTGTGTGTGTCTGTGTCTGTGTGTGTGTACAAACCCACTGAAGATACCATGCTTCCAAATCAAGCTATATCAAAGCAAAGAAGCAGGATAGAAAAAGAGAGAAAAAGGGAGAAACAACCTGCACTAGCTTGAGTCACCCGGAAAATGAGAAAATAGAAACATTTAGGGGTTTGAAGAAATCATGTGGAAAGCTTTGAACATTTAAAGATCATGGAACTAGGAGTATTAGTCAAATATACAGGTAAAGACAGATTAGTTATATTGTTTAAATATAAATTCTGGAGTCTGATTGCCTGCATTTAACCTTTGACTCTGTCATTTATTAGTTTTGCAGATTACTAAATATCTCTGTACCTCAGTTTCCTATTTGTAAAATTGGGATAATGATAATAGTTACCTCATTTATTGATTTGAGGTTAAAATGTGTTACCACATGCAAAGTTCTTTAAAAAGTGATTAGAACATTATAAGTGATAAGTAAGCCTTTTAAGTAGTAGGATTTTCAATTATTTGTTATTACATATGAGGATAAGAGGAATTCCAACACAAACTAAGGTAAATACTATTTTAATCAACATTGTCTACTTGCAGAATCATTCAGTTTCCATTGTCCTTAATTACTTTATATTAGTCTTTGCTAAAAAAAGTAACGTGTATCTTCCAAGTTAAAAGCCCTTTATTAACTGTAAAATATGTAAGTAATAAACAGGTATATAAGCTTATAAAATAATCAAGAAAAAATCAAATAGAAGCATGTGTTTTCCAGAGAATTTAAAATAAGTGAGTGAATGTGATTGCAATGTAAATAATGATTAAGTGGCTATTTTAGATATGGGGATTAGAGAAGAACTCTGCGGAGGTGGCATTTAAGCTGAGGTCAAACAACATGAGGGTGTCAGCATTGAGAGATTTATAAGGAAGGCTCTTATAGGCAAATGAAAAAGCAATATATTAATGGCTTTAAAGTAAGAATTATATTGGATTCATCAAGGACTATAAATGCACTGCTAATAGGACTAGATTATAGTGGTAAAGGAGTATTGGAAAGAGATGCAGTCAGAGAAGTAAGTAACAGCCACGTAATGTAAGGTTATGTGTTTTAAATGTGCTGGTAAAGCTTCAGAAGGTTTAAATAATAGATGAGAACTTTTAAAATTTGTTTTGAAAAAAATCACTTTGCCTCTACAAAAGCAGTGCATTTCAGGGGTTAAGGGGTGTACAGAGAAAGACCAAGTAGCTGGCTATTATATAAAGTGAGGGGAGCAGTTTGGGGAGCTTGAGTTAAGCACGCAGTGGTAAAGATAAATGGACAGTGAAATAAAAGAAGGCCAGAGAATCAAATGTAATGATCCAAAAGGGGAGATGTAATTAATTGGGTGAAATGGAAAGGAATAGCCATTAGTGATACTTCTAAATATTAGAATAGATTTAGAAGGATTGTGAGAGTAAAATATGAGTAGCTTTTCAGAGAGAGTTTGGTCAGAATTGAAGATCAAAGTTATCAAAATAGTAAAAAGACAACTTTTAGTTATGAAATGAAATGCATTAGTAGAAAAGAAAGTAACATGCAATCCTCTAATTAGTAATATATCAGGATATAAACAAAGAATTATTACATTTAATGTATTAGTATAATAGAAGACAAATAATTATGACAATTATTTTTTGATTTTGTTAAACTGATTTTAAAGCATAATTCACTTTTCAAGAATTCATGCTGTGAATCTAATAATCACATAGCAGTAAATTAAACATGATTTTTGACATTTTCAAAGCTTAGTAAATGTAACTTTTATATTCACTACAGTGTTTTTTAACATTAGTTTTATATATTAATATGAAAGTCCCATAGTAGTACTTAAGATCATAAATGTTGAAAAATTTCTTAGGAAAATAGTTTATCTAACAGATATAAGTATATATTATCCTGACAAGTCCCACTGACAATATATTACTAGGGATATATATGCATATAGTAAAACTATGAATAACAGTAAGGGAATGGTAGAGACTCAAGTTTAGAATCATAGTTACCTGTGAAGGTATGAACTTGATGGAGGAGTATACCCAAAGCTTCAACAATATTAATATCACCATCTTGCTTACATTGCCCAGTAGCTACAAGGGCCTTACTTTTATTTCCATGCTATGTCATTTTCATGCTATATACATATATATTTGTATACATTTATTCAAAAGTAAAAAAATAATACAAAGATTTCAACACTGATATGTAAGAAATTTGGAATGTCATATTTTTTAAATTTATGACAAGAAAAGGCAAACCAAAACAAATATCAATGACTTTTCTTGAACCTATGATGTTAGAATTATTCCAAAGTTAAATTTATCTTGAAAAGCAGAAACATCACTTTGTTGACAAAGGCTCATATAATCATCACTATGGTTTTTCCAGTAGTCATGTATGGATATAAGAGTTAGACCATAAAAAAGGCTGAGCCAAATTGATGCCTTCAACCTGTAGGACTGGAGAAGACTCTTGAGAGTCCCTTGGACAGCAAGGAGATCAAACCAGTCAACCCCAAAGGAAATCAACCCTGAATATTCATTGGAAGGACTGATGCCGAAACTGAAGCTCTTATACTTCGGCCACCTGATGCAAAGAGCTGGCTCATTGAAAAATACCCTGATGCTGGGCAAGAGTGAGGCAGGAGGGAAGGGGATGACAGAGGACGAGATGGTTGGGGGCATCACTGACTCAATGGACATGAGCTCTAAAACTTCGGGAGATGGTAAAAGACAGGGAAGCCTGGCCTGCTGCAGTCCATGGGGTCGCAAATAGTCAGACATGACTGACTGACTGGACAGCAATGTCATAATCAAAGCAGCATGGTAGTGGCACCAAAAAAAGGCACATAGATCAATGGAACAGAATAGAGAGCCCAGAAACAAATCCACATTTTATGGACAATAAACCTATTATGAAGATAAGAATATACAATGGGAAAACCCTCTTCAATAGTGTTGTGAAAGCTAGAGAACTGCATACAAAAGAATCAAACTGAATGTAAGATCTGAAACCGAAAAACTCCTAAAATAAAACATAGTTGATGAGGTTGACATCAGTTTTGGTAATGAATTTTTGGATTTAACACTTCAAGCAAAGGCAGCAGAAGCAAATATGAGTAAATATAAACTACATAAACCTTATAACCTTCTGCACAGCAAAGAAAACCATCATCAAGATGAAAAGACAGCTTACTACATGGGAGAAGGTATTTGCAAGCTGATCAGATGAGGGTGGTTAATGTCCAAAGTTTATAAACAACTCACACCACTCAACAATAAAAACAACAAAAAGCAAACAACCTGATTTTAAAATAAACAGAGGATCTGGCTAGATATTTTTCAAGAAAACCCATACAGATGACCAACAAGAACATGAAAATATGCTCAACGTCACAGATCATCAGGGGGATGTAAGTCATGTCCTCTGTGAAATGTCATTTCACACCTGTTAGAATAGCTGCTTTGAAAAGACATGAAATAATGTTGGTGAAAACATGAAGAAAAGGGAGCCTTCATGCTTTATAGATGGGAATGTAAATTGTTGCAGCCACTATGGAAAACAATGTACAATTTCATCAAAAAGTTAAAAATAGAACTATCATGATATAGCAATTATTCTGAATGCTTATCTGAAGGAAACATTATCTTATCTGTAGTCCTGTGTTTACTGAAGCATTATTTGCAGTAGCCCAAACAAGGTGATGTCTTGCCAGCAGTGGTTAAATTGATAAAGAAGATGTGGTGTGTGCACACACACATACACACACACACAGGGCTGTTACTCAGCCATAAAAAAAGAAGAAAGCCTCTGCCATTTTCAGCAATGTGGATGGGTCTTAAGGGCATTATTCTAAATGAAGTAAGAGAAAGACAAGTATCATATGATCTCACTTACATGTGGAATCTTACCAAAAAATAAAAGCATTTTATAGATACAGATTATAGCAGTTTGGTGGTTGCTAGCGGCTGGAGCTAAGGGGTGGGAAAATGAGTGATGAGGGTCAAACAGTATAAATTTCCAGTATTATATAAATAATTCATGGGGATGTAATGTTCAGCATGGTGGCTATATGTAATACATACGAAAGTGAAAGTGAAGTCGCTCAGTCATGTCTGACTTTTTGCAACCCCATGGACTGTAGCCTACGAAGCTCCTCCATCCATGGAATTTTCCAGGTAATACAAATATACTGTATTGTATATTTGAAAGTTGGTAAAGAGAGTGTATCTTAAAACTCATCAGTAGAAAAAAATTGTAACTCTGTATGGAGTTAGATGTTAGTAAGACATACTATGGTGATCATTTTGCAACATATACATTTATGAAATTATTACTTTGTGAACCTGAAACTACCATGCTATATATCAATTATATCTTATTTGAAAATATACTAGAAGAGAGATAGATAATAAAACAATATCTAACATTATAATATTAATAATATTAAAATAATATATCTATAAAATAGTATTATAGTTATGACATTAATATATTATCACATATTAGTATAATAGTAGTAGTAGTGAAATAAACCATAGCATAATAAAACAACATATCTACAGAAAAGGTCCAAAATCCATTTCATTTTTTAACTATTTTATTAGTATTATAATAGTATTAATAGTATTATAGTTAATATTATTAGTATTGATTAACAGTATTATAATAAAACAATGTATCTATAGAACATTAATGTTAATATTTTAAAATATGAATTATAGTAAACAATATATCTACAGAAAAAGAGTTAAAAACCTTTAGATACTGATTAATTTTCAAATACTTTAGTTCAGATTCTTATGGACTAAGAGAAAGTAAAATATCCTTCCTGTTTGAAGCTCATGTATGTGATAGTAAGAGTGCATTATTTTAGATATCTTAGATATAGTGAGCAAGGCATTGAGTTTTTCAGAGTCCCCTTAAACTGTTCAGATATTCTCAAACTGATTTAAACTTATTTACTTATTTTTAATAAATAATTATATAATATTTTGTATACCTGGCCTTGTCCTAGAAAATATATGTCTCACTACTTAATAGTCATAATAAGTGTGTGATTCAGTCATTGCTATTATTCATACTTTAATAATGAGGAAATTTTGACACAGAAAGTTTGAGTAATGTTTCCCAAGGTCTGAGAGCAAGGATATGACATTGCCAGGATTTGAATCCAGTCTGCAGAACTTGTCTCTTAATAGTATATTATGTTGAAAACAGCAAAATAAAAGCTGATAGGTGACAATGTTCTTTTCAAATAACATTATTAGATTTTTTTACAATAAAATATCATTATGTGTAAGGAAATGTGTAGATTAAATTTTCTCCTTTGTAAGCATTCTGATTGCTGAAAAATCATATAACATTAAATTAGATCATCATGGTCAAATAGTTTCACAGATAATACAAAAATATTTTCAAAATTTACAACAAATATTAATGTTTTTTGTTATGCGTTAGAATGGGAGTCTCTAAAATAAGTAGTGTAGAGCAATGAATGTGTTAAAGTACCATATTTGAGAATTAAATAAAATTTAATTTTACTAGAATTTCAGTAGATCTAGCATCAGCTGCTTAACAATCCACTTAATGTGTTAAAACTGCTGCTTTTCTTTGAAACTTCTGTTACTTCTATGAATAATTATTTGTCTTGTTGGTTTAATATTGAAATGAAAATGAAATAAGAAAATGAAGTAATATTAAAACATTTAATATTATCTGAATGATTTGTATGATTTGGAAACAGTATCAAACAAGAAAAGAAGGAGCATTTATAATAGAACTTTAAAAAAAAATTCAAATGTAAGACTAATAAAAAAGGTAATACTTTGTACATATTTTAGGGAGGTAAAATAATAGATTGGGATTTGAAGAATAATAAAGTCCAGGATTAAATGATATAAAATGCCAGTTTAAAAAAATCTTAAATCACATATTGAAGTGTCAAATAATTGATGTAAGATGTAAAGAAGTAGTCAAACCATTGTAGAAAAGAAGACAAAATAATCATTTTGCACAAGATGTTGTCTCAAAAACATATACACATACTGAAGAGAAATCAATAGAAATTGTTAGAATTCAACTTTTTTGTTGTGTTTTTAGAATATGTAAATTAAAAGTTTTTAAGAAATAACAATAGATTTCCTACATAACAGTGACATTGACAGATGAATGGATATAGAAATGTGGTACACATATACAGTGGAATATTACTCAGCTGTAAAAAGGAACACATTTGAGTCAGTCCTAATGAGGTGGATGAACCCAAAGCCCATGGTACAGCCTGAAGAAAGTCACAGAGATGACGACTGTCTATTAATGCATGCATATGGAATCTAGAAAGATGGCGCTGATGGACCTCTTTGCAGGGCAACAGTGGACACTCAGACAAAGTGAACAGACTTGTGGACATGTAAGGGAAGAAGACGATGGGACAAATTTAGAGATGAGCATGGAAACATACACATTACCGTATGTCAACTGGGTAACAAGTGGGGATTTGCTCTGTGACAAGGGAGCTCAACCCAGTGCTCTGCGACAACCTAGGGGGTGGGATGGGGAAGAGATGAGAGCAGGGTTCAGGAGGGACGCGGCGTAAGGGAGCCACACCTGTGGCTGATTCATGTCGAAATACGGCGGAAACCAACACAATACTGCAAAGCAATCATCCTCCAATACAAAGGCAAAAAGTAAAAATGAAAACAAAGTAGGATTGTTCACACAAAAATACGCATATAGAATACACATAAAATGTTAAAACACTATACATTAATAAAGAAAAATCTACAATTTTATCAAGAAGCAAAAAAGGCCAGAATAAATGGAAATTATTTGAAATACACTCTTAATTTCATTTTATATATTAATAACTCTTAAGCATCTGAAATATTATTTAATAAGCAAATACAAGAATATCATTCTTGTTTCATCAGTTCATTTTTATTTTTAAAGACATAGTAGTTTTTAGGTGTTAACTTGAAATATTCAATTTTCCTGAACTTCTAAAAAAATAAGAAATCAATTAGTAGCATCTGACAGGGAGTTATATCACTGTTCAATGGGAAAAAGAATTGTACTATTTATTGACAATTCAGTCAGTTCAGTAGCTCAGTAATATCCAATACTTTCTGACCCCATGGCCTACAGCACGCCAGGCTTCCTGTCCATCACCAATTTGCAGAGCTGGCACAAACTCCTGTCCATCGAGTCAGTAATGCAATCCAACTATCATCCTCTGTCGTCCCCTTTTCCTCCAGCCTTCAATCTTGCCCAGCATTAGGGTCTTTTCCAATGAGTCAGTTCTTTGCTGATATCAGGTGGCCAAATTAAGAGAGCTTCAGCTTCCGCATCAGTCCTTCCAATGAACATTCAGTACTGATTTCCTTTAGGATGGACTGGTTCTATCTCCTTGCATTCCAAGAGACTCTCAAGAGTCTTCTCCAACACCACAGTTCAAAAGCATCAATATTTCAGCACTCGGCTTTCTTTATGGTCCAACTCTCACATCAATACATGACAACTGGAAAAACCATAGCCTTGACTAGACAGAGCTTTGTTGGCAAAGTAATGTCTGTTCCTTCTAATACGCTATCTAGGTTGGCCATAGCTTTCCTTCCAAGGAGTAAGCATCTTTTAATTTCATGGCTGCAGTCACCATCTGCAGTGATTTTGGAGCCCAAAAAGATAAAGTCTGTCATTGCTTCCATTGTCTGCCCATCTATTTGCCACGAAGTGATGGGACCCATTATCTTAGTTTTCTGAATGTTGAGTTTTAAGCCAGCTTTAAATCTCCTCTTACTTTTATCAAGAGATTCTAGTTTTTCTTCACTTTCTGTCATAAGGGTGGTGTCATCTGCATATCTGAGGTTATTAATATTTCTCCTGGTAATCTTGATTCCAGCTTATGCTTCATCCAGCCCAGCATTTCATATGATGTACTCAGCATATAAGTTAAATCAGCAGGGTGACAGTAAATAGCCTTGATACACCTTTCCCAATTTGGAACCAGTCTGTTGTTCCATGTCCGGTTCTAACTGTTGCTTCCTGACCTGCATACAGGTTTCTCAGGAGGCAGGTCAGGTGGTCTGGTATTCCCAGCTCTTGAAGAATTTTCCACAGTTTGTTGTCATCCACACAGTCAAAGGCTTTGGCATAGTCAATAAAGCAGAAGTAGATGTTTTTCTGGAACTCTCTTGCTTTTTCAGTGATCCAGTGGATGTTGGCAATTTGAACTCTGGTTCCTCTGCGATTTCTAAATCCAGCTTGAACATCTGGAATTTCACAGTTCACGTATTAGTGAGGCCTGGCTTGGAGAATTTTGAGCATTAATTTACTAGCGTGTGAGATACATGCAATTGTGTGGTAGTTTCAACAATCTTTGGCTTTGCTTTTCTTTGGGATTGGAATGAAGACTGACCTTTTCCAGTCCTGTGGCCACTACTGAGTTTTCCAAATTTGCTGGCATATTGAGTGCAGCACTTTCACAGCATCATCTTTAGGATTTGAAATAACTCAACTGGAATTCCATCATCTCCACTAGCTTTGTTCATAGTGATGCTTCCTAAGGCCCACTTGACTCATATTCCAGGATGTCTGGGTCTAGGTGAGTAACACCATCATGGTTATCTGGGTCATGATGATCTTTTCTGTATAGTTCTTCTGTGTATTCCTGCCACCTCTTCTTAATATCTTCTGCTTATGTCCCTACAATTTCTGTCCTTTACTGTGCCTATCTTTGAATGAAATGTTCCCTTGGTATCTCTAATTTCTTGAAAATATCTCTAGTCTTTCCCATTCTATGGTTTTCCTCTATTTCTTTGCATTGATCGCTGAGGAAGGCTTTCTTATCTCTCCTTGCTATCCTTTGGAACTCTGCATTCAAGTGGATATGTCTTTTCTTTTCTCCTTTGCCTTTCACTTCCATTGTTTTCTCAGCTATTTGTAAGGCCTCCTCAGACAACCATTTTGCCTTTTGCCTTTCTTTTTCTTGGGGATGGTCTTGATCACTGCCTCCTGAACAATGTCATAAACCTCCTTCCATATTTCTATTAGATCTAATCCCTTGAATCTTTTGTCACTTCTGCTGTATAATCATAAGGGATTTGATTTCAGTCATACCTGGGTGGTCTAGTGGTTGTCCCTACTTTCTTCAGTTTAAGTCTGAATTTGGCAATATGGAGTTCATGATCTGAGCCTCAGCTAGCCCCTCTTCTTGGTTTTGCTGACTGTATAGAGCTTTGCCATCTTTGACTGCAAAGAATATAATCAATCTGATTTCAGTGTTGACCATATTGGTGATGTCCATGTATAGAGTCTTCTCTTATGTTGTTGGAAGAGGTCATTTGCTACGACCAGTGTGTTCTCTTGGCAAAACTCTGATAGGATTTGTCCTGCTTCATTTTGTACTCCAAGTTCGAATTTGCCTTTTACTCCAGGTATCTCTTGGCTTCCTAGTTTTGCATTCCAGTATCCTATAATGAAAAGGAGATCTTTTTGGGGTGTTAGTTCTAGAAGGTCTTGTAAGTCTTCATAGAACTGTTCAACTTTGGCTTATTCAGCGTTACTGGTTGGGGCATAGGCTTGGATTACTGTGATATTGAATGGTTTGCCTTGGAAACAGAGATCATTCTGTTGTTCTTGAGATTACACTCAAGTACTGCATTTCAGACTCTTTTGTTGACTATGATGGCTACTCCATTCTTCTAAGGGATTCCTGCCCACAGTAGTAGATATAATGGTCATTCGAATTAAATTCACCCATTCCAGTCCATTTTAGTCCACTGATTCCTAAAATGTTGATGTTCACTAGTGCCATCTCCTGTTTGACCACATCCAATTTACCTTTATTCATGGACCTGACATTCCAGGTTCCTATGCAATATTGCTCTTTACAGCACTGGACCTTGCTTCCGTCACTAGTCACATCCACACCTGGGTGTTGTTTTTGCTTTGGCTCCATCCCTTCATTCTTTCTGGAGTTATTTTTCCACTGATCTCCAGTAGCATATTGGGCACCTACCGACCTGGGGAGTTCATCTTTCAGTGTCCTATCTTTTTGCCTTTTCATACTGTTCATGGGGTATGATTAAACAATTAATTTTCATCATTATACATGAATTTTTATTTTTTTCAACTTTTCATTTTGTATTGGAGCATAGGTGATTAGTATGTTGTGATAGTTTCAGGCAGGCAGCAAAGGGACTCAGTCATACATATAGGAGTATCCATTCTCTTCCAAACTCCCCTCCTATCCAAACTGCCACATAACACTGAGCAGAGTTCTCTGTGCTATATAGTACTTCCTTGTTAGTTATCCATTTTTTTCATTTATTTTTATTAGTTGGAGGCTAATTACTTTACAATATTGTAGTGGTTTTTGCCATACATTGACATGAATCAGCCATGGATCTACATGTGTTCCCCGTCCTGATCCCCGCTCCCGCCTCCCTCCCCATCCCAACGTGTAGTGTCTATCCCAGACTCCCTGATTACGCCTTCCCGCGTCCTTCCCCCATATATACATTTTAAAATTTTTACAGAAACGGAGTATCTGCACAGCTGACACACACTACATTACAGAAAGCATTTTTAAACGTCTTTCTGTTCTGTTATTTTTTTCCAAGTATGCAAAGATTTTCACATACAATTATGATTTCCATATAGAAAGAGTTATTAACTTGACTAATGTAAATTCCTGTTAGTTTTCTAAATCATTGTTGGCAATAGTTTCCCTTTAAACATTATCCATAGGAAAGAATTAAGCTAATTCTAGAAAATTGAATTCCAAAATTAAGTTATGGTTTTGTTTTCTTTTCATAGAAACTTTATAAGTGTAAACACCGTTCTCTAACTTGCTCTAGGTGAGTCTTAAAGAAATTAAGGCAGTTGTTTTGGTTGGTGAGCATTCTTGTCTGTCTCCTTCCTCTGCTTTGGAGGTAACCAAGAATGTGCCCTGTTGGAAAAGGGCACATTGAAGGAAAGATTGAGAGGAAAGCTGTCACTTTTTCCACACAAGGAAACCTAGAAAAAATGCATTTCTAGAGCAGAACCACCTGGTCCAGTTGCTGACGGGCCAGATCTCCCCAAACAAGTCCACGCTGGGGGCGGTTCAGTTGCTGCGTCATCTCCAGCTCTTGCCACCCCGTGGGCTGTAGCCTGACAGGCTCCTCTGTCCCTGGGATTCTCCAGGAAAGAATACTGGAGTGGCTTGCTGTTTCCTTCTCTGAGAGACACCAAGGAATCCCTAACTCTGAAACATTGTTTTGGCAGTATCTACCTAGTCTCTCAACTTGTGTGTTGCTTTTAAAATAAGAATGTGTACACTTACAGGACATGAGAAACTGGAGAACGGGAGGCAGATTATTAGGAAAAAATCTATGATTTGTATGGAAATGCAAAAGACCCCAAATATCCAAAGTAATCTTGAGAAAGAAAAACAGAGTTGAAAGAATCAAACGCCCTGACTTCAGACTAAACTACAGAGTTACAGTGATCAAGACTGTATGGTATTAGCATGAAAGCAATTACAGATGAGTGGAACAGAAGTGAAAGCCCACTCACCTGTGGTCACCTAATCTATGACACGGGAGACAAGAATATACAATAGAGAAAATACTGTCTCTTCAATAAGTATTGCTGGCAAAACTGGACTGCTACATGTAAATGAATGAAATTAGAACCCTCCCTAATACCATATGCAAAAATAAACTCAAAGATGGATTAAAGACCGTAATGTAAGGTTAGATGTGGGCATGCATGCATGCAAGGTCGCTTCAGTGATTTCCCCCTCTTTGGGACTTTGTGGACTGTAGCCCACTGGGTCCTCTGTCCATGGGATTTTCCAGGCAATAATCCTGGAGTGGGTCACCATGCCTTCCCCCAGGGGATCTTCCCAACCTAGGGATTAAACCCAAGTTTCCTTCATTGCAGGCAGATTCTTTACACACTAACCCACCTGGGAGGCCTGTAACGCTGGATACTATAAACATAAATTGCAGCAAAATCTTTTTCAATCCATGACCTAAAGTAATGAAAATAGAAAGAAATAAATGGAAGCAAATTAAACTTAAAATCTTTTGCACAGCAAAGGAAACCATAAATAAAACAAAAAGACAACCCTCAGAATGGGAAAAAAATATTTTCAAATGAAGCAACCAGCAAGGGATTAATCTCTAAAATATACAAACAGCTCATGTAGCTCAATATCAAAAAAACAAACAACCCAGTGAAAAAGTGGCAGAAAATCCAAGTAGACATTTCTCCAAAGAAGACATATTGATGGCCAAAAAGCACATGAAGAGATACTCAACACTGCTAATTGTTAGAGAAATGCAAATGAAAAATTAAATGAGATTTCATGTCACATGGGTCAGAGTGGCCATCATCAAAAAAAATCTACAAATAAATGCTGGAGATTGTGTGGAGAAAAGGAACCCCCCCTAGACTGTTGGTGGGAATGTAAATTGGTATGGCCACTGTGGAGAACTGTGTGGAGGTTCCTTAAAAAAATGAAAATAGAGCTACCATGTGACCCAGCAGTCCCACTCCTAGACATGTATTTGGGGAAAACCATAATTGGAAAGGTTGCATCCACCCTGATGCTCTTCGCAGCACTATTTACAATAGTTGGGATAGGGAAACAACCCAAATATCCTTCTAAAGAGGAAAAGATAAAGAAAATGTACGTATATGCAATGGAATGTTACTCAGGCAATAAAAGGAACAAAATAGAGCCATTTGTAGAGACTTGGATGCATTTAGAGACTGTCATCCAGTGTGAAGTAATTTCAAAAGAAAGAAATATTTAATATTGCTTCTATGTGACCTTCCCTGGTGGCTCAGACGGTAAAGCGTCTGCCTGCAATGCGGGAGACCTGGGTTCAATCCCTGGGTTGGGAAGATCTCCTGGAGGAGGAAATGGCAACCCACTCCAGTACTCTTGCCTGGAGAATCCCACGGATGGAGGAGCCTGGTAGGCTACAGCCCATGGGGTCGCAAAGAGTCGGACATGACTGAGCGACTTCACTTTCACTTTCATATGTGGAATCTAGAAAAATGGCACAGATGAACTTACTGGCAAAGCAGAAATAGAGTCGCAGACGTCGAGAACAGATTTATAGTTACCGAGGAGGGAAGGAGGGGACGCACTGAGAGATTGGGATTGACGTATGTATACTACTTTGAGTAAAATAGATAGCTGATGCAAACCTTCTGGTTAGTATGGGGAACTCTGTTCAGTGAGTTGTGGTGACCAAAATGAGGAGGCAGTCTAAGAAAGAGTGGGGGTGTGTGTGTGTCTGAATCACTTCTCCACAGAAGAAATTAACACAGCATGTAAAACAACTAAACTATAATATATATATTTAATGTTTAGGACTCTTAGCTATCTCCCTTAGATCTGGAGCTAATTGTTGATATTGGGAGAAACCATCAGATATTTTTGTTGCAGCTAAGAGAAATTTTACTCATGCTGATTCATGGATTTCGACTTAAGGAATTGTCCTGGATTTTTGTTGTTTAGTTACCAAGTCGTGTCTGACTCTTTTGTGACCCCATAGATTATAGCCTGTCAGGCTCCTCTGCCGTGATTCCAGGCAAGAACACTGGCGTGGGTTGCCATTCCCTTCTCCAGGGGATCCTCTTGGCCCAGGGATCAGACCCATGTCTACTGCATTGGCAGGCAGAATATTTACCACTGAGCCACCAGGGAAGCCCATCCACCTGGATAATCTGGAGAAAAGTAACACAATACACCCTGATATCTTAACTGACTCATATGTGGCCAAAACTACCACATGGCCCATGATTTATAGAGTAGTTTACCATCTTGTTCATCAGGCAACAAAAATACTTCTCTTTTACCATCTTGTTCATCATGCAACAAAAACACTTTTCTTTTACCATCTTGTTCATCATGCAACAAAAACACTTTTCTTTTACCATCTTGTTCATCATGCAACAAAAACACTTTTCTTTTACCATCTTGTTCATCATGCAACAAAAACACTTCTCTTTTACACTGCACAGCAACAAGTAACTAATATAGCCTTAACTGGCTTCCCAGAAGGAGTCCTTCTCTTTGTTAAGGAAAACTGTGGTCACTTTTCAGGGAGGGACTCTTCATCATCTCTGGATGTCAGAGACTGCATCTGGTGACTGTCACTCGTTACGTTACCAGGGCCCCCTAAATGGTAAACCCTGAGCTGTGATCCCACGGTCTGGGAATTCCAGTGCTGTGTGCTTCGATGTGGTGAGCATGTGTCTGTTAACCGGGGTGATGGGCATGCAGAAATCACACCTCGTAAATAATATTTTCAATATAAAAAAAAATACTACTCCTAAACTGCTTGGGGTAAAGATTCTTGAACTTCAAAACACATTATGTTGTTAAGAATCAAGCTGATTCATCACGACAGCTGCTTGGTTATTATAAGAAACAGATTCCTGGGACCTGCCATGTCTGCTAGAGCTTGACGTGTTCTGGGAGTGTCAATGGGATTTCTCTAATAGCCATATCAGAACCTATGGAATTTTTGTGGGAAATGGTCTTGCAGATGCTACGGTAGCCATGTGTCACTAATAAGTCTCTTTGGAGCTTAGCGGCTCAGTGATGGGACAGCCCTTAGGCACACACTGTGTGAACTATGGAATATAACCAAATGTTTTCATGTAGCTTTGCAATATTCTCATGTGCAAATGCATACCTAAGTGTACCCATGTAATGGTTCATCACAAATAACAACAAATACTGTGACGTAACTGCCAAAGACCAAACCAGGCCACATTACCTTTTCTTTTCTGTCCCACACCCCCTAAATTCTTGTCTTTAATACTCAGTGTGATACCTAACTAAATAAAAGGGATTTTAAAACTATACTGGAGGAAGAAATTTCAAGTTCATGTGGGTCAATTCCATTTAAGACTCAGTTACTGAGTCGCAAAGAGAAAAAGTTACACTTTTTGAATCGTGTAAATAAATGTATTCACCTCTTCTTCTTTTTAATATTTAATAATTGTGAAGACTGATAGTGTGCTAGATGCCAGGCATGCAATGTCACAAAATCAGATACGGTATTTCTGTTAGATTTTAACTACTCTAACATTTTGCCACAACTTAGTAGCTTAAAACGATACGACTTTATGATGTTATAATTCTAAAAGTCAGAAGTCTACACTAGGTCTCACTGGGCTAAAGTCAATGAGTCGTCAGGGCTGTGTTCCTTCTTGGATGCTCTAGACAAAATTCTGGCTTCCCCCCTCCCCAACTTCTAGCCTTCTGCTTTCCTTGGCTCACATCACCCTTGCATCTTCAAAGCCAGCAATAGCTGGTTGAGTCTTTCAAATCACATCCAACACAGACTTCTATCTCCCTCATCCACAATTAAGGACTCTTTATGATCACATTGGACATGCCCATATAATCTAGGAAAACGTCATGAAGGTGAGCTGATTGGCAACTTTAATTTCATCTGCAGCTTCAATCCCTATTGTCATATAAAATAACATATTCCTGAATTCTGGTGATTAAAACATTTTGAAGAGCCATAATTCTGCCTATTATAGTATTATCCATGAAGTCCAAAGGCACTCATATTTATCTTTCTGACTCTGATGGCTTTGTTTAAATTAGCCACAAAATATGTTCTTATTGTTTAAAACAAAATGTATCATACAAATAAATTAATAATCTTAATTTCATTGGCAATCTATAAATTATGATTTGTATACCTTGCGGTTTATGTGTTGCCAGCAACACTATAGTACTAAGTAACCTCCCTATAGAACCAGCAGTGCAAGTCAGGCTTGTTATTTTTGTCTCCATTTTAAGAAGGAGAAAATAACTATGATTCAGAAGAGTTTTGTGATTATCCCAGATCACAGAGCTAGAAATACTAGAGCTAAAATACATAGTTTTGTATTTTTAAAGCCTTTGTATTCCAGTTTCACTTCAGATGTTCTATTTATTTTCATAAATTGACTTCCATTAATCTTTATATGGTAGCTAGGGTTAATCCTTAGCTACTAAGGAAACCCAAATTACCTTCAAATATTTTCTCAAAAGTTATTTCTTCCAGATGAACTTCCTAGACCCTATGCATACAAAACTAGTGTTTCCTTTCTCTAAAACCCCATGTTTTTTGTATTTATATAAGGGTACATCTGATTAACGTTGATTACATTGTTTCTAAGATTTAAATTAAAACCCTGTGAACTGTGTATAGTACTATGCCATCACAGAAACAGATTCTGTGTTTATAAGTTTGAGTAATAGCTGCGTAACTTCCACATTTCTTATTTAAATGGCATAGTCCTGTTCAACATTGAACATTAGTAAAGTTGAGAATTGTTTTAATTATCATATGAATTCACAAAGTCAAGATAGACTTCAGTTCAGTTCAGTCGCTCAGTCGTGTCCGACTCTTTGCGACCCCATGAACCGCAGCACGTCAGGCTTCACTGTCCATCACCAACTCCTGGAGTTTACCCAAACTCATGTCCATTGAGTCGGTGAGGCCATCCAGCCATCTCATCCTCTGTTGTCCCTTTCTCCTCCTGCCCTCAATCTTTCCCAGCATCAGGGTCTTTGCAAATGAGTCAGCTCTTTGCATGAGGTGGCCAAAGTATTGGAGTTTCAGCTTCAGCATCAGTCCTTCCTGAACACCCAGGACTGATCTCCTTCAGGATGGACTGGTTGGATCTCCTTGCAGTCCAAGGGACTCTCAAGAGTCTTCTCCAACACCACAGTTCAAAAGCATCAATTCTTCAGTGCTCAGCTTTCTTCACAGTCCAACTCTCACATCCATACATGACCACTGGGAAAACCATAGCCTTGACTAGATGGACCTTTGTTGGCAAAGTAATGTCTCTGCTTTTTAATATGCTGTCGAGGTTGGTCATAACTTTCCTTCCAAGGAGTAAGCATGTTTTAATTTTATGGCTGCAATCACCATCTGCAGTGATTTTGGAGCCCAGAAAAATAAAGTCTGACACTGTTTCCACTGTTTCCCCATCTATTTCCCATGAAGTGATGGGACTGGATGCCATGATCTTAGTTTTCTGAATGTTGAACTTCAAGCCAACTTTTTCGCTCTCCTCTTTCACTTTCATCAAGAGGCTCTTTAGTTCTTCTTCACTTTCTGCCATAAGGGTGGTGTCATCTGCATATCTGAGGTTATTGATATTTCCCCTGGCAATCTTAATTCCAGCGTGTGCTTCTTCCAGCCCAGCATTTCTCATGATGTACTCTGCATATAAATTAAATAAGCTGGGTGACAATATACAACCTTGACATACCCCTTTTCCTACTTGGAACCAGTCTGCTGTTCCATGTCCAGTTCTGTTGCTTCCTGGCCTGCATATAGGTTTCTCAAGAGGCAAGTCAGATCGTCTGGTATTCCTGTCTCTTTCAGAATTGTCCACAGTTTATTGTGATCCACACAGTCAAAGGCTTTGGTATATTCAATAAAGCAGAAATAGATGTTTTTCTGTAACTATTTTGCTTTTCCGATGATCCAGTGAATGTTGGCAATTTGATCTCTTGTTCCTCTGTCTTTTCTAAATCCAGCTTGAACATCTGGAAGCTCACGGTTCATGTATTGCTGAAGCCTGGTTTGGAGATTTTTGAGCATTACTTTACTGGCGTGTGAGATGAGTGCAATCGTGTGGTAGTTTGAGCATTCTTTGGCATTGCCTTTCTTTGGGATTGGAATGAAAACTGATCTTTCTCAGTCCTGTGGCCATTGCTGAGTTTTCCAAATTTGCTGACATATTGGGTGCAGCATTTCACAGCATCATCTTTCAGGATTTGAAATAGCTCAACTGGAATTCCATCACCTCCACTAGCTTTGTTCGTAGTGATGCTTCTTAAGGCCCACTTGACTTCACATTCCAGGATGTCTGTCTCTAGGTGAGTGTGAGTGATCACACCATCATGATTATCTGGGTCATGAAGATCTTTTTTGTACAGTTCTTCTGTGTATTCTTGCTACCTCTTCTTAATATCTTCTGCTTCTGTTAGGTCCATATCATTTCTATCCTTTACTGAGCCCATCTTTGTATGAAATGTTCCCTTGGTATCTTTCATTTTCTTGAAGAGATCTCTACAGAATGTGGTCCACTGGAGAAGGGAATTGCAAACCACTTCAGTATTCTTGCCTTGAGAACTGTATGAACAGTATGAAAAGGCAAAAAAATAGGACACTGAAAGATGAACTCCCCAGGTCGGTAAGTGCCCAATATGCTACTGGTGATCAGTGGAAAAATAACTCCAGAAAGAATGAAGGGATGGAGCCAAAGCAAAAACAACATTCAGTTGTGGATGGGACTGGTGATATAAGCAACGTTCAATGCTGTAAAGAGCATTATTACATAAGAACTTGGAATGTTAGGTCCATGATCAAGGCAAATTGGAAGTGGTCAAACAGGAGATGGCAAGAGTGAACATTGACATTCTGGGAATCAGCGAACTAAGATGGACTGGAATGGGTGAATTTAACTCAGATGACCATTATATCTACTACTGTGGGCAGGAATCCCTTAGAAGAAATGGAGTAGCCATCATAGTCAACAAAAGAGTCCGAAATGCAATACTTGGATGCAATCTCCAAAATGACAGGATGATCTCTGTTCATTTCCAAGGCAAACCATTCAATTGCAGAGTAATTCAAGTCTATGCCCAGACCAGTAATGCTGAAGAAGCTGAATTTGAATGGTTCTATGACGATCTACAAGACCTTCTAGAACTAACACCCAAAAAAGATGTCCTTTTCATTATAGGGGACTGGAATGCAAAAGTAGGAAGTCAAGAAACACCTGGAGTAACAGGTAAATTTGGTTTAGAGTACAGAATGAAGCAGGACAAAGGCTAATAGAGTTCTGCCAAGAGAATGCACTGGTGATAGCAAACACCCTCTTCCAACAACACATAAGAAGACTCTACACTTGGACATCACCATATGGTCGACACTGAAATCAGATTGATTATATTCTTCACAGCCAATGATGGAGAAGCTCTATACAGTCAGCAAAAACAAGACCGGGAGCTGACTGTGGATCAGATCATGAACTCCTTATTGCCAAGTTCAGACTTAAATTGAAGAAACAGGGGAAAACCACTAGACCATTTAGGTATGACATTAATCGAATCCCTTATGACTATACAGTGGAACTGAGAAATGGATTTAAGGGACTAAATCTGATAGACAGAGAGCCTGATGAACTATGGACGGAGGTTTGTGACATTGTACAGGAGACAGGAATCAAGACCATCCCCAAGAAAAAGAAATGCAAAAAAGCAAAATGGCTGTCTGAGGAGGCCTTACAAATAGCTGTGAAAAGAAGATAAATGAAAAGCAAAGGAGAAAAGGAAAGATATACCCATTTGAATGCAGAGTTTCAAAGAATAGCAAGGAGAGATAAGAAAGCCTTCCTCAGCAATCAATGCAAAGATAGACTTAATAAGTCTTGTTATCCTCATCCATGTTTTCCTCTGAACAAAGAGGTTGCCTTATTATGGGCCTTCTACTTGAAAAAGATCAAGCATACAAACATTTACAAAAAAAAAAAACCCTTTTCGAAGAATAATATAGGCAATTGTATTGGCTTGATGCATGCTTATGTCTCTTGCAGTATTTATCCTTTTGGTGGTTATTTGGAAAAATAGGGCCATGGATTTGCCACATTTTAACTTATCTTGCATGCAACCAAAAAAAAAGATATTGATAATGTAATATTTAAGTATGGTTCAACAAAAACAGCAATAATTTACTATCAAAAGGGAATCCTGAATTGTTTTCAAGGTTGTTAAGAAATAGAAATTTTTTAAAGCTCATGTTTAGTTTTAGTAGTATTGATTTAAAAGTAATTTACCCTGATGTGATTTCTTCTGTGAATCACTTTCAGACACACTTTCAAGTGTGTGTGATTATAATGTAGCTTCATATTGCTGGGTAAATTAATCCAATTCTATGTAACAAGAAAAGCAAGATCAAATAGCATACAGATTTTCCCTTTTTCCTTGTTCCATGTGTGTATATGTGTGTGTGTGTGTGTAATATAAATTTAATATAATTAAATTTATATATATTAATATATATATTATTTATGATACAATATATATTAAATATATTTTGTATGCATATATAAAATTTGCTTTCTAAACTTGTAAGAGGGTTTTTCTATTTGTATATAGTTAATATAAGATAGAAAAAAGGAAATATAAAGTAGATTTTATTGTTGAGCACCCCAGCTGTGAGATATCAGAAATCCAACACAATTTACCCCTCCTCTTCTTTGCGGGGTCATAGAGAAGCCCAAGTTGTTCATGATTTTCCCTGAATAAGTTTGCATTTCTTTTTTTACTGGTGCTGGTGTAAGCCCAAGTTGTTCATGATTTTCCCTGAATAAGTTTGCATTTCTTTTTTTACTGGTGCTGGTGTTCGTTCTGTTGTATCACAGAAAGTCTGTGACATGATTGCTGAAGTTCCCACCGTTTCTGACACTGGGAAGTGCTACATTACTGCATGCTGTTATTGCTACTGCAAAGCTCCCATAACCACCAGTGACCCAGACTCCAGTGATTCTTTCTGATGGTATAGACAGATTCAGATTGGTGCTAACCTAGGTCACAGCATTCCTCATATCTCGTCTCTTAGAGGAAAGAAAGTCAAAGTGAAGTCGCTCAGTCGTGTCCAACTCTTTGCGACTCCATGGACTGTAGCCCACCAGGATCCTCCATCCATGGGATTCTCCAGGCAAGAATACTGGAGTGGGTTGCCATTTCCTTCTCCAGGGGATCTTCCCGACCCAGGGATTGAACCTGGGTCTCCCGCATTGTAGGCAGACGCTTGACCGTCTGAGCCACCAGGGAAGCCCTAGATGAGCTAATGGTAAACTTTAATATCATAGCTACTGGTGTTGTCCTTACTGAATTACGAGAAAGTCCTCTCCCAGTTGACTTAAACATATGGTCAGTCTCCCCCAAATGATAGTCTTTAGTGTATGAAAGTGGTTATATGGTTATATTATGATGTTATTTTTGTACTTTCATTTAATCCCTTCCTTAAAAACAATGAGATAGCTTTCCTCAGAAAATAAGTAGCATTGCATATTTTAATGCCACAGATTACACAGTACCCCAGTACACACACACATAATTGTAAGCCTCATAGTCCCGGCAGCAGCTCTTACCAGAGTATATATGAAGAGAGGTTCATTTAAATACTTTATTTCTTAAGTATATATCCAATGTTTAGACATCTCTCCATTAACAAGCATTCCGTCATGGTTAAAAGGCATAATATAATAGTGGAGTGATTAATGGCTCAGGTTCAGAGGTCGGTCTGCCTCATTCAAATTCAGTGTTTATTCTTTGTTAGCTCTTTGAGGCGCATTTCTTAAACCCCATGTGCCTAAGTTTCCTTATCAGAAAAACTGTATAGTAATAAAGTAAGGGAATAAAAAGAAGTTCTGAAATACAGCATGATTTAAAATATGTCACATGGTAAGTGCTCAGTAAGGGTCAGTTTTATTATTTCCAAGTTCAAGATAGTGTTCTGATATTTACCACTTTGTTATATAAATTATCAATGAAACCAATTTTTAATTAAATATTCACAGTGAGATCAGCACTTTATTAGGCAGCATGAGCCCATAAGAAGTTCATAAATTAGAACACGACACACGCGAGGCTTCGCGTTATGAACTTGACAAGGACGTGCTAGAATGGCTTCTTAGAATGCATTTAGCTTAGCCACATTGCAGCTCTCAGGCTGCAGCATCGATCCTCTGGGCAGGACACGTGTGCAGGTTCAGGGTCAGCAAGACACCCGTTCACTTTCTGAATGCTGGGCCAAAGTAGAATCGCTACCAGCAGGGAAGATGGATGAAACATTCCAAAGTTTCACTGTGAAAGAACTTCACACAGACACAGACATTGGCTGCTAGGAATTCTTTTGGCAGACCAGTGGAGCAGGCAATTGCCATTTGGAGCCAAGTGTCTCAAAGCCGATGAAAGAAGAAAGAGCCTGCAACAATAATAGGTTGTATCAGGCCTGACACTCCAGGGGCCAGTGGATGGATGACACAACCCGTGGAGACCACTGAGGTGCTGCAAGCGCAAGGCCACGTGGACACGATCACTCTCAAACGTGATGTTCCTGCTTACCTGCAATCACGTGGCGTGCTATAATTAACAAAGCAATTTCCCAGTACTTACCCAGTAGACTCTTAGAATAATACTGTGAGCTGGATTGACAGTTCTCATTTTGTAAACTGGGAAAGGGAAGCTAAGAGAGCTGAAGTTAGGTGCACAGTGAAGAGCTACTAAGCAGCCAAACTATATCTAAAGGCAGGTTTTAAAAATTCTTAGGAATTATTTTTATTACACTAACTTCTATGTCATGTGAGAAAATAACTGTGAATGCATCAAAAAGAAATGACACAGATAAAGAAAAGTAATACAAGTAATAAACATTATACAGTACAGAAGAAATCAGGGTGCTGGGAAAGTGTGATTATTGACAATGCTTCAGACAATCTTCAGATGTATTCTTCTCAGTTAATGAAAGTATTCTTATTCTGGCAAATAAAGGAGATTAATCCACATTTAAAATTTCTCTCCAGCTATTACACAGACAGTATTAGTTATCTTTGAAAAATTCAATTTTAAGAGTAGTCATTAAATGGTAATTAGAATGGTTCAGTAAAATGTGCTGAATGGTTTGGTAGAGTTTCCTTGTACCATTTTTGCACCTGTTAGTTAGCATAGAAGTAACCTTTCCTAAACCACTACATGTAATACAAATAATTTTTTTTTCTTTTGCTTGAGACATCATTTATAGCTGCTCTGTTTGCAAACTCTTTGGATTACATGAGGCTGTGTATATATCCATAAATCTTCACCAAAATAAAACAGGGGTACCTAAAGTATTCTGCTTTGCTGATTTGCCTTGCTTTTAGGATCAAAGTTTTGTTCAGTAGTTCTCTGAACTATACCAACTAACAATTGGAAAGGAAAATGACACAATTTTGGTCTAGCTAAGATATAGCTTAAAGAAATAAACTTAATTGGGTTAATAACATGTCTTTCTGGGAATCAAAGCACAGTTTTCACTTTATCTCGTCTCAGCGTGGATAGAGCCACAGCTCATTTAGCAGAATTATTTTCTTCTCCCCTTGTTGTGCTAGGCAATTTGTGACACAGGCCTCATAACTGGAATACCAGCTATAAGACTATATCCCAGTAATAATTAAATATCTATACATATTTGCTTTGGAAAACTTATCTAAACTGTTTACTTCCCTTGTAAATTCTTTAAATTATTGAAATATTTTATTGAAAATTATTCTACAACTACTTAATACTTTGTGAACCTATGAAACATCTTGATAAAAATGTTCTTTTTTTGTTTTTACCCTATCTTACTAAAAAATGAGTTTCTAAGCGAGACTTTTGTAAGGATTGATATTAGAAACATAAAGCGGAGAAGGGAATGGCAACCACTCCAGTACTCTCGCCTGGAAAAATCCCACGGATGGAAGAGTCTGGTGAGCTGCAGTCCATGGGGTCACAAAGAGTTGGACGCGACTGAGCGACTTCACTTTCACTTTCACTTTCATGCATTGGAGAAGGAAATGGCAACCCACTCCAGGGTTCTTGCCTGGAGAATCCCGGGGACCTAGGAACCTGATGGGCTGCCGTCTATGGGGTCGCACAGAGTCGGACATGACTGAAGTGACTTAGCAGCAGCAGCAGCGGCGGCAGGAGATACATAAAGAGTTGCGGCAGGTTGACTTGGACAGAGTAGACTTTTAATGGGTAGCTAACATTAATATTACAGAATGGACCATTTTCATTAAGCATTTAGACTTAACCTCAGATCTTTTCCTGTTAAAGAAGTGCATGTCCACAATAACATTTAAACCCTTCAAACCCTCACTCCATTTAGTGATGATAAAAGTTATTTTAATAAAATTTTAAATTTAAAGGATGTCAATTTTAATGTTCTTATCTTTCATATACTAGTAAGTACACTAGCCTTCAGAGTCAACTACAAGTCCATTATTCAAAGAATCTTTACTGACATTACTTGCACATGTTAAAAAATAAAATTATATTTACTTGAAATATATTTGAAAGCAAAAAAGTAGAAAAAAGTCAAACAATTCTCGGTGAATATAGAATCAGTTTAAACAGAAAGATGCATGCTCAGAAAATAAGTTATTAAATTTAACTTTAGGTCTCAGATGGTCAGTAGAATGCAAAAAGACAAAGCTCTGCAGCTCAGAGTTTTCTTAACAATTAAATGGCATGATGTCAAATGCCAAACCATTCCAATGTCAGGAAGCAAGCAGAACTCATCTGCTTTCTCCTAGTATGTGGCTAATTGTACATGGCACAGTCTGAATAATCACTGAGAACACAGAAATGCTCTGGTCATGATGACCTCCCTTGAAATTTTCAGTGGAACATGCTTTTTAATCACTTGCGCCTACACTGAAGCCACTGGTTTAAGAAAATATTTTCCTGCAGACTTTTTGTAGTCCTAGCTCAATGTGTAGGATTAAAATGCAATTAAACCTATGAAATCTAAAGAAGATAGAGTTTGGGACTTGATGAGATGAAAGGGTCAGAAGATTCCCAACACATGAAGTAAACATTTGGTAAATTAGGAACAATTAAAATAGAAAAAAATAAATTTTCTCAAAGAATGGAACTAATGTACACGTGACCAAGACTGGCTAAAATTAACATTATACACTTCCATTTAGTGTAATGGCTACACATTTATAATGTAGCAGTAAAAATATTACCAGAGTTACAAATCAGTGATTCCATTGTTCTTTTCCCTTTTTCCTTTTTTTTTCCTTGTGTACAGTGAACAGCACATATTAAAAGTGTCCAATTTGATGAGGGTGTTGTATGTACAGTTGTACCAGTGAAATCACCCCTGCAGTCAGCATAGAGACATCATTTGCATCACCCCTAATAGTTTGTTCAAGTGGCTTATAATCAACTACTCTCCCCATCTTTCACGCTGTCCACTATCTGGGTCTCCTGACATACACGGATGTACTTTCTGTCACTGTAGATTACTTTGAATTTTCTCCGTTTTTATGTAAATCGAATTTTATTGTGTGCACTATGTTTTAAATCTTGTTTCTTCTTGGCATTAACAGCTTAAGTTTCATTAATTTTTCTGCATATTTATAGCCCATGTTTTATTCCTGAGTAGTATGCCATTGTATCAATATACCATAATTTATGAATTAATTCAACAGCTGATCCTTTGAGTTGTTTCTGATTATTAGGTATTGCAAAGAAAGTTGCCATGGATGCTTATGTACATGTCTTTGTATGCCCAGATGCTTTCATTCACTTTGAGTAATTAACTAGGAGTAGAATGGCAAGATCACATAGTAGGTGTATATTCAACTTTTTAGGAAACTACCCAAATGTTTCACAGTAGAATTATACTGTTTTACATTCGCACCAGAAGGGTATGAAAGTTCCAGTTTCCTCACATCTTTCCTAGCACTTATTATGGTTAGTCATTCTAATAGGCATGTAGTGGTATCTCATCATGATTCTAATTACATTTCCCTAACTACTTATGATTTTGAATATTTTTAATATGCTTATTTGTCATTCTTATAATTTCTTAGGTTAACTGTCACTTCAAATATTATCCCCATTTTTTAATTGGGTAGCATATTTAATTGAGTGATGAGAACTTATTTTATTCTGGATAAGAGTTCAAATTTACTCTTTTACAGTTTCCCTATTCTGCATTCTCACCAATATGAATTTTAGAATCACGCTATAAATTTCCAAAAAGTATCAAGGAAAGATAAGAAAGCTTTCTTAACAATGCAAAGAAATAAAGTAAAACAAAGAAGAAAGACTAGAGATCCTTTCAAGAAACTTGGAGATATCAAGGAAACATTGCACAAGAATAGGGACAGAATATGGGACAATAAAGGACAGAAGCAGCGAGGACCCAACAGAAGTGAAAGAGGTTAATGAGAGGTGGCATAAATACCAGGAGAACTGCACAAAAAAGGCCTTAATGACCCAGATAAACATGATGGTATAGTCACTCACTTAGAGCCAGACATCCTGGAGTGTGAAGTCAAGTGGGCCTTAGGAAGTATTAACTATGGACAAAGCTAATGGAGGTGATAGAATTCCAGCTGAGCTATTTCAACTCCTAAGAGATGATGCTGTGGAAGTGCTGCACTCAATATGCCAGCAAATTTGGAAAACTCAGCAGTGGCCACGGGACTGGAAAAGGTCAGTTTTCATTCCAATCCCAAGGAAGAGAAATGCCAAAGAATGTTCAAACTACTATACAATTGCACTCATTTCACATGCTAGCAAAGTAATGCTCAAGTTTCTCCAAGTGAGGCTTCAACAGTATGAAACAGAGAATTCCATATATTCAAGCTGGATTTAGAAAAGGCAGAAGAACCAGAGATCAAATAACCAATATCCACTGGGTCATAGAAAATGCAAGAGAATTCCAGAAAAACATCTGCTTCTGCTTCACTGACTGTGCTAAAGCCTTTGTGTGGATCACAACAAACTGGAAAATTCCTCAAGAGATGGGAATACCAGACCACTTTACCTGCCTCCTGAGAAACTTCTATGCAGGTCAAGAAGCAAGAATTAGAACCAGACATGGAACAAAGGACTGGTTCAAAATTGGGAAAGGAGTACATTAAGGCTGTATATTGTCACCCTTCCTATTTAACTTGTATGCAGAGTACATCATGTGAAAAGCTGAGCTGGATGAATCACAAGCTGGAATCAAGATTCCCAGGAAAAATAACAATAACCTTAGATACACAGTTGACACCACCCTAAAGGCAGAAAGTGAAGGGGAACTAAAGAGCCTCTTGATGAAGGTGAAAGAGGAAAGTGAAAAAGCTGGCTTAAAACTCAACATTCAAAAAAATGAACATCACAGCATCCAGTCCCATCACTTCAAAGCAAATAGATGGGGAAAGAATGGAAACAGTGACAGACTTTATTTTCTTGGGCTGCAAAATCACTGAGGATGGTGACTGCAGCCACGAAATTAAAAGATGCTTACTCCTTGGAAGAAAAGCTATGACCAAACTAGACAGCATGTTTAAAAGATCCGTATAATCAAACCTATGATTTTTTCCAGTAGTCCTGTACAGATGTGAGAGTTAAACCATAAAGAAGGCTGAGTGCTGAGGAATTGATGCTTTCCAGCTGTGTTCCTGGAGAAGACTCTTGAGAGTCCCTTGGACCACGGAGATCAAAGCAGTCCATCCTCAAGGAGATCAACATTGAATATTCATTGGAAGGACTGAGGCTGAAGCTGAAATTCCAACACTGTCACCACCTGATGCAAAGAGCCGACTCACCGGAAAGTCCCTGGTGCTGGGAAAGCCTGAGGGCAGGAGGAGAAGGGGGCGACAGAGGATGAAATAATTGGATGGTATCATTGACTCAATGCACATGAATTTGAGCAAACTTCAGGATATAGTGAAGGACAGGGAAGCCTGGTGTGCTGCTGTCCATGGCGTCGCCAAGAGTCGGACACAGCTGAATGACGGAACAATAACAACTGTTAAATTTCTACAACTGATGGTTACTGGAATTTTAATTGGGATTGTATTGAACCTAGAGATCCTTGGGGAGAATTAGTGTTTAGGAATTTGAGTATGTGAATGTGTTACCTATCTCAATTTACTAAACAACCTCTTTAATTTCCCTCTTAAATAATTTCTAGTTTTCATTGTGTATTCCTTTCATATTCTTTGTCAGATTTATTCCTGAGCGTTTCATATTTTGATACTACTGTCAGTGGTATTTTCCATATCTTCTAATGCTAACTAATTTTGGGCCCATCACTCTATCATTTATTAGAGAAGGGGAATTCAAATCACTAACTATAATTGTTACTGTGTTTCCCGATGAACTTATATCAGTTTTTGTTTCAAGTATTTTGCCTTGTTCATAAACATTTGGGATTATTATATCCTACTGAATTTTGACCTTTTTTCATTATCAAATGGCTTTTTTATCGCTGGTATTGTCCTATGCTTTGAAATCTACTTTGTTGACTGTAATTTTAGCCACTGCCATATTCTTTTGAATAGGATTGGAATTATAGATAGTTGTCCATCCTTTCACTTTAACCTATTTTGTTCTCCATATTTGATGTTTGTTTTTTACAGGCACTTTATGATTGGGTCATACTATTTTATGCAATCTGAATAGTCTACCTTTTATGTGTTGCATTTAAACTATTCAAATTTAATGTAATTATTGGTGCAGTTACCATTTCTTGTACTTGTTTCCTATATTTCCATCAGTTCTTTGTTTTTCTATTATTTTTGTACTGTTGATAATTTTACTATATCTCTTTTGCTGATTTATTAGCTGTAGTTCTTTGTTTTCTTATTTTTGTGATTACTGTAGAGTTTAAAGTATGGTAATACACCATTAAGGGATACTTTCACAAGTGTATGACTAGTAGCATAGCAGTTTCTCAAAAATATGAAAACTGGAATTACCACATGATCCAAGAAAACTGTTCTGGGATATATGCCCTGAAGAATTAAAAGCAGAAGCCTGAATAGGTATTTGTACACCATTGTTCATAGCAGCATTATTAACAATAAACAAAATGTGAAAGCAACCCAAGTATTTGATTAGTAGACGGATAGATAAATAAAATGTGTATATATGTACAATAAAATATTATTCAACCTTCAGTTCAGTCACTCAATTGTGCCTGACTCTTTGCAATCCCATTGACTGCAGCATGCCAGGCTTCCCTGTACAAACTCCCAGAACTTGCTCAAACTCATGTCCATCAAGTTGGTGATGTCATCCAACCATCTCATCATCTGTCATCCTCGTCTCCTTCTCCTCATGCTTTCAAGCTTTCCCAGCATCAGGATCTTTCCAATGAGTCAGTTCTTCACATCAGGTGGCCAAAGTATTGGAGCTTCAGCATCAGTCCTAACAACGAATATTCAGGACTGATTTCCTTCCAGATTGACTGGTTTGATCTTTTTGAAGTCCAAGGGACTCTCAAGAGTCTTCTCCAATGCTACAGTTCAAAAGCATCAATTCTTCAGCACTCAGCTTTCTTTATGATACAACTCTCACATCCGTACATGACTCCTGGAAAAACCACAGCTTTGACTATATGTACCTTTGTTGGCAAAGTAATGTCTCTGCTTTTTAACATGCTGTCTAGGTTGGTCATAGCTTTTCTTCCAAGGAGTAAACATCTTTTAATTTCATGGCTGCAGTCACCATCTGCAGTGGTTTTGGAGCCCAAGAAGATAAAGTCTGTCACTGTTTCCATTGTTTTCCCATCTATTTGCCATGAAGTGGTGGGACCAGATGCCATGATCTTCATTTTTTGTATGTTGAGTTTTAAGCTAATTTTTTCACTCTCCTCTTTCACTTTCATCAAGAGGCTCTTTAGTTCCTCTTTACTTTCTGCCATAAGGGTGGTGTCGTCTGCATATCTGAGATTATTGACCACAGACCTAAATATAAACACAAAACTCTAAAACTCCTAGAAGATATCAAATAGCAAAATCTTGATGGAGTTGTGTATGGTGATGCCTTCCTAGATACACACCAAAGACACAGCCTATTAAAGGGATAATCAATTTTCTGGACTTCATTAAAATTTAAAATTTCTGCTCTGTGTTAGTGTCCAGAGAATGGCAAGATGAGGCATAGATGGGAGAAAATGCTTGTTGAACACATCATGCGTGCATGTGTGCTAAGTCACTTAAGTCGTGTCCGCCTCTATGTGACCCTATGGACTGCAGCCCGCCAGGCTCCTCTGTCCATGGAATTCTCCAGGCAAGAATACAGGAGAGGGTCGCAGTGCCCCCTCCAGGGGATTTTCCCGACCTGGGGACCAAACCTGTGTCTCTTATGTCTACCTGCATTGGCAGGCGGGTTCTTTACCACTGGAGCCACCTAGGAAGCCCAAATACATCATAAAGAATTGTTATTCAAAATGTACATTGACTATTAAAATGCATCAATGAGAAAACAATCACCCCAATTAAAAATGGACCAGAACCTTAACAGACACCTCATCAAAGAAGATAGATGTACTGATGGCTAACATAAAAATATTATACGCATCATAAATCATCAGTGAAATGCAACTTAAAACTCTAATGAGATACCACTATGCACCTATGAGAACAGCCAAAATTCAGAATACTGAGATCATTGAATGTTGACAAGGGATATTAAACAATAGGTATTCTTTTTACATTAAGACAGTAGAAACTCTGGAAGTTACTGGTAGAATACAAAATGATCCAGTCATTTTGGAAGACCATTTGGTGGTTTCTTAAAAAAATATTCCTATCATATTGCCTAAAAATTGTGCTCCTTGGTGAATACTCAAAGGATTTGAAAATCCTATATATGTCTACACGTAAATCTTCACCCAGATATATATCCACATGCATTTTTATCCATAATCGCCAAAACTTGGAAAGGACTAAGATGTCCATTAGGTTAAAGGATAAGAAAACTATTGTAACTGATAAAATATTATTCAATGCCAAAAACAAATGAGCTATTAAATGATGGAAAGAAATAAGGGAACATTGTGTGCATATTACTATTGGAAAAGCCTTATCTAAAAAGTTACATACTACATGATTAAAACCGAGTAATATTCTGAGAAGGAAGAACTATGGAGACACGCTTAGTGGTTATCAGGGATGGGAAGGGGGAAAAGATGAATAGGCAGAACACCAAGGATATTTAGGACAGTGAAAATACCCTGTATGATATTATACTGTTATATATGTTGTTATACATTTATCCAGACCGATAGAGTGTATAGCACCAGAAGCAAATCATAATGTAGATTGTACTTCTGATGATAATGATGTGTCCGTGCAAGTTCATCATTGACAAAAACAGAATCACTCTCATGGGTGATGTTAATAATGGAAGAGACTGTGTATGGGGTCAGGAGGTAGACTGGGAATCTTAGTACCTTCCTCTTAATTTTGTTGTAGAATTAAAACTGGTCTATAAAAACAAAGTCCTAGAATTCTGAGGAATATTCTATTAAAACATAGGAGGGGCAATGTGGATTATGTCAAAGAAGTAGGTTTGAATTCTTAATTATTCTTAAGAGAAGCAGGTTTTAATTTTTAATTGTACTGTTAAATCTGATAAATTAATCCAGATTGCTCTTTCTGAATTTTTATCCCTTACTGTCTAATGCTTTTCTTGTTTTTCCCCTTAACATGGTACTTATATTAGTGTTGATGATAACTTTACTAATAATGACTCCATTTGTGTATTGTAGCCAATCCTCCATGAATTATCAGTTGCACGGAACAGATTATCATGACACTTAGTTATTTGTAGACTGTAGGAGTTAATAGAGAACACATATAAATGGCCCATGCAGAAGAAAGAAAAATACTTAAAAAGCCCTCATCCAAAAGATAGCAAAATATAGGCATAAATAAAGCAATATATGCAAAATGTTTTGATCTGAAGGCTATAAACTGCTAGGTTATCTTCACTCTGTTACTAATTTCTTTCAATTAAAATTACTTTCCTAGAGTAATTCTACAGTATATCTTTCTTGTGGCCCAATGTCTTCAAGCCTACAATGATGCAGACAGGTTGGAAATTTTCTATTATTTTGGGATGGGAACATGGCCTTTTTTATTAGATATATCTATTTTTAATTAGATTTATCATATAAACTATTTTGATTATCATTATACATTATGGAAAGATGTGTGTGCTAAAACTAAGTTACTCTGACATTTAGGATTTCTGTTTGCTTGTGTATCTTCTCCAAAAACCATATGGTAGAAGATTTCATTTTATTGGTAATATGACTCATAAGGAAAATCTTTGTGACCTATTTAACACTAAGTTTTCCCAGCTAGACTAAGAAACCCATTGCATTTTAAGAAATTATTCTCTTTTACAGCTGAATAATGAATAAAGTAGGAAAGTAAATGTTGAATCAAGCAGTTTGTTTTAATTTTTGCTTTATAAATTATAAAAGTATAATAACACATTTACAGGAGACTTGAAAACTGCAGAACAAGGTTACATATAGTTCTATTATACATTACAGTTATGTTTTATGTAGATTAATTGAGAGTTTTAGTTAGAGTTTCATTATCAAGCTCTCAAAAATTAATGGAATGAATAGAAAGAAAAGAATAAGGATATAGTAGACCTGAAAAGTACTATGAACCAATTCAACATAATTAAGATGTATACAATTTCCACACATCAGGATACAAATTCTACTCAAGTTCCCATAGACTATAAACCAGGAGACACTGGAACATATCCGGGGCCATAGAAAAAGGTGCAAAAGTTTCATGGTCTAAAAGTATGGAAATAATACAGACTCTGTTCTCTTATCACTGTGGAATTATGTTCGAAATTAATATCAAAAGATGTTTGAAAATAACCCATATATTTTCAAGTACAATGTGACATTTACCAAGAGAGATCTTTTACGTAACTATTGAAATCTTAATAAAATTGAAAGACTGAAAAAACATGGAAGGTGATTGCAGAGAAGAAAGCACTTAGATGAGAAATTAATATCAAAGATACTTTAAAATATATATATATTTGGAAGTTAAATATCCAGTGTTAAATGATGAGTGTATCTAAGAAGCCATAACAAGGAAAATTAGAGAATATTTGTAACACAATAGAATGAGAATTTATCAGAATTTGAAATTTGAAAAAAGTCTGTATTTAGTTAATAATACTGTACCACATGTTAATTTCCTTATTTTTTTTCTTCACAATATAGTATTTCTTTATATTCTCAGAATTGGATTATAAGTTTCAAGCTTTTTTGAAAATTAGAATTTTCAAAAAATGCAAATTTTTTTTAAAAGATCACTAATCTTTCTAGACATTTAGCCGTAATACTATGTGCCCGAATAAATGGGACTATATCAAAGTTTTGAGTAAATATAAATTGAAATCTAGCATTCTATTCATACTTAGTCAAACAAATGGAACCAAAATATCATAAATTTTTTAGCTAAGCAAAAATTCGTTGTTTTCAAAAATAAACATATTTTATTATATATGCTATATGTATATTTATATATGTACAAAAAATTTTCTACTAGATAAATGCTTGAGAAAGAAAAACAAGAAACAGGGGTACAGAAATTGGAAAACCTAAACTAAATGAAATAGGAGCTTTGAATATGAAGTAGAAAAAGTGAAACAATTTAGACAAAAGATCATCCTATAAGAGCAGTTTTTTTAAACATGGCTGCTCATTAGAATCACATCTGAAGCTTTGGAGAATAAGACAATACCTGGGCATTTGTATTCTTCAGGAAAAATGTCCAAAATAATTCTCATGTTCCTTTGGATTTTAAAACATGTTCACAGATTTTTCTATTAAACAGTAGTTTTAGTGATACAGAATTCTATTATTTTCTGTTGACCAGTCATGATAAAGTGGTATTAAAATGTATAATAGTCACATAATCACAGTAGTATAAGATGTTTATCAGTTTTCACAAGCAATAGCCAGATAAAATATTAAATAATTACAACTGCAAGCCATAATGGAAACATTCTTAACCTAACAATATAAAATAATTGCACACAATTTGGAGCTTTGAGTGATGTGGTAAGTGGAAGTGAATACATACACATGTTTTTATCCACCCACTCAGTCCATGTCTTTTCGGTTGATACATTTAATGCATTTAAGGTAATTATCGTATGTATGATCCTATTACCATTTTCTTAATTGTTTTGGGTTTATTTTTTGTCTTTTCCTTCTCTGTGTTTCTTGTCTAGGAATGTTCCTTTAGCATTTGTGGGTTTTTTCCTATTTTTTCAATATAAGCTTTATTTTTAATTTTTACTAAGTTGTGGTTTCTGCCATACAACAATGCAAATCGGCCATAATTATACATACATCCCCTCCCTCCCTAGTCATCCTCTCTCCCTTCCCTCCCCTCCTCCCATCCTGTCCCTCCAGGTCATCACACCACACCGGACTGGGCTACCTGTGCTAAAGAGCAACTTTTCAGCAGCTGTCCATCTTATACCTGAGTGTGTATATATACTGATGCTACCTTCTCCATTCATCCAACTCTCACTCCCCCTCTGTGTCCACAAGTCCAATTATCTACATCTGGATCTCCATTCCTTCCCTGCAAATAGGTTCATCAACATCAGTTTTCTAGATTCCATATGTGTCTGTGTGTGTGTGTGTGTGTGTGTGTGTGTGTGTGTGTTAATATAGGTTCATCCACCTCACTAGAACTGATTTGAATTTGTTCTTTTTTATGGCTTAGTTATATTCCACTGCATGTTTGTGTGTGTGTGTGTGTGTAAGTGTATACCACATCATCTTTATTCATTCATCTGTCGATGACCATCTAGGTTGCTTCCACGTCCTGGCTATTGTATTCATTGCTTCTTCTGAACATTGAGGTACATATGTCTTTTTCAATTCTGATTTTCTCAGCGTATATGCACAGTAGTGGGTTTTTGCTGGGGCATGTGGTAAAGCTAGGCCTCCCAATTCACTCAGTAGTAGTAAAGAATATGCTTGCCAATGCAGGAAATGCAAGAGATGCAGTTTCTATCCCTGTGTCAGAAAGATCCCCTGGTGTCTGAAATGGCAACCCACTCCAGTATTCTTGCCTGGTAAACCCCAGGGACTGAGAAGCCTGGTGGGCTGCAGGTCATGGTCACAAGGAGTCAGACACAGCTGAACACAGCAGCGTGGTGAAGCTAGTTTCATGGTGCTGAATTCTCTTAACTTTTGCTTCTCTAGAACGCTTTTTATTTCTCCATCAAATCTGAATGAGAGTCTTTCTGGGTAGAGTATTCTTGGTTGTAAGTTCTTCTCTTTCATCACTTTAAATATATCATGCCATTCCCTTCTGGCTAATAGAGTTTCTGTTGAGAAATCAGCAGATAACCTTATGGGAGATCCCTTATTTGTTATTTGTCATTTTTCTCTTGTTTACAATATTCTCTCTGTCTTTAATTTTTGTCAGTTTGATTACTATATATCTTGGTGTGTTCCTCCTTGGATTTATCCTGTCTGGGACTCTCTACACTTCCTGGACTTGCTTGACTATTTCCTTTTATATGTTAGGGACGTTTTCAGCTATTATGTGCTCAGGTATTTTCTTGGGTCCTTTCTCTCTCTCTACTCCTTCTGGGACCCCAATAAAGCGAATGTTGGTGTGTTTAATGTTGTCCCAGAGGTCTCTTAGGCTGTCTTCATTTTTCTTCATTATTTTTTCTATATTCTGTTTTGCAGGAGTAATTTCTACCTTTCTATATTCCAGGCCACTTATCTGTTCTTCTGCCTCAGTTATCCTGCTATTGATTCCTTCTAGTGTACTGTTCATCTTTGTTTGTTTGTTCTTTAGTTCTTCTAGGTCTTTGGTAAACATCTCTTGCGTCTTCTCCATTCTATATCCAAGAAGTTGGATCATCTTCACTATCATTAGTCTGAATTCTTTTCCTGGGAGGTTGCCTGTCTTCATTTTATTTAGTTGTTTTTCTGGGGTTTTATCTTGGCCCTTCATCTGGGACACAATCCTCTGCATTTTCACTTTGAGTCACTTTTGTGATGTGGTTTTCCTTCTGGCATTACCCAGGATTATAGTTCTTGCTTCTTGTCTGCCCTCTGGTGGATGAGGCTAAGAGGCTTATGTAAGCTTTCTGATGGGTGGGACTGGCAGTGGGAAAAACAGGATCTTGCTCTGATGGGCAGGGCCATGCTCAGTAAAAATTCAACCCGACTGTCTGTTGATGAGTACAGCTACAATCCCTCCCTGTTAGATTTTTGGCCAGAGGTGACCCAGCCCTCGAGTCTCCAGGCTCTGTAGTAGGGTTTTAATGGCAGTCTACAAAAGGGCTCAGCCAAGGGGCAACTCCTACGGCTGCTGCTGCCCGTGCCCCCGTCCCTGAGGTGAGGCCTGCTGACCCTCACCTCCGCAGGAGCCCCTCCATCACTAGCAGGGAGGTCTGGTTCAGTCTCCTGTGGGGTCACTGCTCCTTTCTGCTGGGTTCTGGTGCACACAAGATTTTTGTTTGTGCCCTCCAAGAGTAGAGTCTTTGGTTTCCCCAGGCATGTGGAGAAGTCCTATAACCAAATCTTGCTGGCCTTCAAAGTCAGATTCCTTGGGGATACCTAGTCCCTTTGATGGACCGCCGGGCTAAGAAGCCTGACGTGGAGCTCAAAATCTTCACAACAGTGGGGAGCTTCTTTGGTATGACTGTTCTCCAGTTTGTGGGTCACCCACCCAGCAGGTATGGGATTTGATTTTATCAGGATTATGTCCTTCCTACATCTCCTGTGGCTTCTCCTTTGTCTCCGGATGTGGTGTATCTATTTTGGTGGGTTACAGCATCCTCCTGTCAATAGTTGCTCAACAGCTAATTGTGATTTTCTAGTTCAATTTTAGTAGCAATGGAAAACCCAATTTCTATAATTAATTAGTTGAATGTATTCCATCACTGGTGCTGAAGACAGGATTAACCCCCATGTTGTAGATTACTGATAATATTTCTGTAAATATAATATGAAATAGTTTATGTTATAATTTAATCCATAGGAGAAAATTAAACTTACAGTACTATGCAGGGTATAAAAAGCAGCAAGTCTACCTAATTACATTTGTTATTACATCCTATATTTAGAGGATTTAGAAATTAATCTCCTCCTTAAAAGTGGTTATATGGTACCTATATTTAGTTTCCTGTGGCTCCAGTAATAAATTGGCACAAACCAAGTGATTTACAAGAACAGAAATATATTCTTCTGAAGTTCTTGAAGCCAGACAGGGGAATTCAGAATGCTGTTGTCAGTAGGGATGTACTCTCTGGGAAGGCTCTAGGGAAGAATCCTCCTTGGACTCTTCCAGCTTCTGGCGTTCCTTGGCTTGTGGCTGATTAACTCCACCCTCTGCTGCCTTCTTCATGCATCTTCTTACTCTCTCCTTTCTCTTCGTCTTCCGTTTCTTATGGGGATAAATGTCACTGGGTGTAGGGCCCATCAGATAATGCAGAATATTCTCATCTCAAGATCCTTAATTTAACTGCACCTGCAGGGACCTTTTTGCCAGCAGGGTCATATTCATAGGTTGTGGAAGTTAGAATATAGACCTATCTTTTGGAAAGGAAGGGGGAGGCCATAATTCAGCCCACTACACTGCCTACACATTCATATACTTTGTTCCTGAGTAAAGCCTCATCAAAGTTATGTTTATCAAAAATCTAGATTAGGCATATGAAACTCACATGTTTTTTTATACATCAAAAATATAAATGTTTTACCTTAAGTTATCAATATTCAAATAAACTTAAGTTTCCTATCATCCTCCTCAAAAAATAAATATTAAATACAACATTGAATAATCAGCCAAGTACTTAGACATACTTGGAGGAAACAGGAATAGAAAGAGGAAGCATCCATCAAAATGTGCATGACAGTGCACTTGTGTTATCTGTATTATGGAAATTACATTTTCTGGGGGAGAGTGGGAAAAATAGAAAGAGGTCTTCCAGGAGAAGTTCAGGTAGTTCAATCGCTCAGTCATGTCTGACTCTTTGCAACTCAGTGGACTGCAGCACGCCAGGCTTCCATATCCATCACCAAATCCCAAAGTTTGCTTAAACTCATGTCCATCAAGTAGGTGATGCCATCCAACCATCTCATTCTCTGTCATCCCTTTCTCCTCCTGCCCTCAATCTTTCCCAGCATCAGGGTCTATTCCAATGGGTCAGTTCTTTGCATCAAGTAGTCAAAGTACTGGAGTTTCAGCTTCAACATCAGTCCTTCCAATAAATATTCAGGAATGATTTCCTTTAGGATTGACTGGTTGGATCTCCTTGCAGTCCAAGGGACTCTCAAGAGTCTTCTCCAACACCACAGTTCAAAAGCATCAGTTCTTCAGCACTCAGCTTTCTTTATAGCCCAACTCTCACATCCATACATGACTACCAGAAAAATCATAGCTTTAACTAGACAGAACTTTGGTGGCAAAGTAACGTCTCTGCTTTATAATATGCTCTCTAGGATGGTCATAGCTTTTCCTCCCAGGAGCAAACATCTTTTAATTTCATGGCTGCAATCACCATCTGTAGTGATTTTGGAGCCCAAGAAAATAAAATCTGTCACTGTTTCCATTGTTTCCCCATCTATTTGCCATGAACTGATGCAACCGATGCCATGATCTTAGTTTTCTGAATGTTGAGTTGTAAGCCAACTTTTTCACTCTCCGCTTTCACTTTCATCAAGAGGTTCTTTAGTTCTGCTTCGCTTTCTGCCATAAGGGTGGTGTCATCTACATATCTGAAGTTACTGATATTTCTCCCAACAATCTTGATTCTAGATGTGCTTCATCCAGACTGGATTTCACATGATGTACTCTGTATAGAAGTTAAATAAGCAGGGTGACAGTATACAGCCTTGATATAATCCTTTCCCAATTTGGAACCAGTCTGCTGATCCATGTCTGGTTCTAACTGTTGCTTCTTGACCTGTATACAGATTTTCTTAGGAGGCATGTCAGGTAGTCTGATATTCCCATCTCTTTCAGTATTTTCCACAGTTTATTGTGATCCACACAGTCAGAAGCTTTGTTATAATCAATAAAGCAGATGTTGATGTTTTTCTGAAATTCTCTTGATTTTTCTATGATCCAACAGATGTTGGCCATTTGATCTCTGATTCATCTGCCTTTTCTAAATCCAGCTTGAACATCTGGAAGTTCACAGTTCACATACTGTTGAAGCCTGACTTGGAGAATTTTGAGCATTACTTTGCTAGTGTGTGAGATGAGTGCAAGTGTGTAGTAGTTTGAACATTTTTTGGCATTGCCCTTCTTTGTGATTGGAATGAAAACTGACCTTTTCTAATCCTGTGGCCTTTTCTAATCCTGGAAAAATCTCCTGAATTTTCCAGATTTTCTGGCATATTGAGTGTAGCACTTTCACAGCATCATCTTTTAGGATTTGAAATAGCTCAACTGGAATTCCATCACCTCCACTAGCTATGTCATAGTGATGCTTCATAAGGCCCTCTTGACTTCGTATTCTAGGATATCTGGCTCTAGGTGAGTGATCACACCATCATGGTTATCTGGGTCATTAAGATCTCTTTTGTATAGTTCTTCTGTATTCTTGCCACCTCTTCTTAATATCTTCTGCTTCTGTTAGGTCCATACCATTTCTGTCCTTTATTGTGCCCATCTTTGCATGAAATGTTCCCTTGGTATCTCTAATTTTATTGAAGAAATCTAGTCTTTATCTAGTCTTAGCTACCAGGATAAAGTAAAAAATATGTCCAGTTATGTGAACTCAGAAGAATTTCCATTAAGAAAGTTTCAGATGGTTGGTAGAAGGGGTTATAAAATAACCCTGAGAAGTTCCAGAAAATTTGTTGACCTAACATGTGGTAATAGATGCCAGCAAAATTCTTGTATTTTTGTCCACAGTTTTTTTCTTCCTCCCTTCCCTGTAAGATTTTCTAGCTCTTCCCATTGCCACGTGATTTTTCCTTGCCTCCTATTGGAAGAGAACACATTTTGGAAGCCCCAAACTCATGGGTATCCAAGAGATTTGACTTGCCTGTGTGATGTCTTGATCAGTGAATTCTGAGCAGGTAGATAAACAACATGTCCAGTGGAAACTTAAGATGCAGCGTAAGCTTTAACATGCAGCCATAAAAAACCATGGTCTTCATATAGACCACTCCAAGGGTCCCACGTCAGAGGTATAGCCTTTAGCTGACTCACAATCCACCTTCAGCTAAGAAATTAAAATTTGTTAATATAAGTCATTGAGATTTGAGGACCATATACTACCAGAGCAAAATTAACTAATACCGATATAAATAAAATGGCAATATAAAATATACACCTTGTATTTCCCAAACTCATACTGCTAAACACAACCCTATACTACTGTTTAAAAAGTTATTGTTTAAGATCAAGATTGGTTCTAAACACTGGAGCAGGGAGAGGCTAATAAAGGAAGGCATGAGATCCCATTCATTGATAGTAGGGAAAAATGGCCACTGTTAACCAAAGTGCTTAGAAGGATGCTGCCTATGTTTTTAATAATCCATTGCAATCATTACTGGATTTCACTCACATGAAACAATAAAATTATATATTTATCAGCTAACAAAGCATGGGATACCCATGAGCAAAGATCAGTTTATTTTTTTCCAAATAGAATTTTGCAGTTTCCACTGTACCCTTAAAGGGCACACAGAATATCTCCTTGTTCTATATTTTACCTGCCATAGCAGCTCCTGTTGGCCATTTGTTGTTGTTCAGTTGGTAAGTCATGCCCAACTCTTTGAGACCAGATGGAATACAGCATGCCAGGATCCTCTGTCCTCCACTATCTTCTAGAGTTTGGTCAAATTCATGTCCATTGAGTCAGTGATGCTATCTAACCACCTCTTCCCCTGCCACACGCTTCTCCTCTTGCCTTCAAATTTCCCAGCATCAGGGTCTTTTCCAGTGAATCAGCTTTTCCCATCAGATGGCCAAAGTATTGGAGATTCAGCTTCAGCATCATTCCTTCCAATGACTATTCAAGGTTGATTTCCTTTAGGATGGACTGGTTTGATCTCATTGGAGTCCAAGGGATTCTCAAGAGTCTTCTTTAGCACTACAATTTGAAAGTGTCACCTTTTTGGCTTTCAATCTTCTTTATGGCCCAACTCTTGCATTCATAGATGACTACTGGAAAAACCGTATCTTTGACTGTATGGACCTTTGTCAGCAAAGTGATGTCTCTGATTTTTAATATGCTGTCTAGGTCTGCCATAGCCTTCCTTCCGAGGAGCAAGCATCTTTTAGTTTCATGACTGCAGTTACTGTTCTCAGAGACTATGGAGTACATGAAAATAAAATCTGTCACCGTTTCCACTTTTTTCCCCTCTATTTGCCATGAAATGATGGGACTGGATACCATAATCTTAAGTTTTTTTGAATGTTGAGTTTCAAGCCAGCGTTTTCAGTCTCCTCTTTCACCCTCATCAAGAGGCTCCTTGGTTCTTCTCACTTTCTGCCATTAGAGTAGTATCATCTGCTTACCTAAGGGTGTTGATATTTCTGCCTGAAATATTGATTCCATCTTGATTCATCTAGCCTGGCATTTCATGTGATGTACTCTGTATAGAAGTTAAATAAGCAGAGTGATAATATGCAACCTTATCTTATTCCTTTCACATTTAAACCAGTCCATTGTTCCATATCCAGTTCTAACTGTTGCTTCTTGACCTGCATACAGGTTTCTCAGGAGACAGGTACCATCTCTTTAAGAATTTTCCATAGTTTGTTGTGATCCACAAAACTCAAAGACCTCAGTAGTCAATAAATCAGAAGTAGATGTTTTTCTGAAATTTCCTTGCTGCTCCCTGATTCAACCAGTATTGGCAATTTGATCTCTTTTTCTTCTGCCTTTTCTAAACTGTTTGTAAATCTGGAATTTCTCAGTTCACATACTGCTGAAGCCTAGCTTGAAGGATTTTGAGCATAATCTTGCTGGCATATGAAGTGAGCGTAACTGTTCAGTAGTTTGAACATTCTTTCCCATGGCCATTCTTTGGGATTGGGATGAAAACTGACCTTTTCCAGTCCTGTGGCCAGTGCTGAGTTTTCCAAATTTGCTGGCATATTGAATGCAGCTCTTTAAGAATATCATCTTTTAGGATTTTAAATTTCTCAGCAGGAATTCTGTCACCTCCACTAGCTTCGTTCACTGTAATACTTCCAAAGGCCCGTTTGACTTCACCTCCCAGGATGCCTGGCTCCAGGAAACTGACAGCACTGCTGTGATGATCTGGGTCATTAAGACCATTTTTGTATAACTGTGTATTCTTGCCACCTCTTCATAGCATCTTCTATTTCCATTAGGTCCATATTGTTTTTCTCCTTTATTGTGCCCATCCTTGTATGAAATGTTCCCTTGATATCTCCAGTTTTCTTGAAGAGATCTCTAATCATTCCCATTATGTTATCCTCTATTTCTCTGCAACATTCGTTTAAGAAGGCCTTTTTGTTTCTGCTTGCTAGTCTCTGTAACTCTGCCTTCAGTTGGCCATATCTTTCCCTTTCTCACTGGAGTTCCGCTTCCTTCTTTCCTCAGCCTCTGTGAGGCCTCCTCAGACAACCACTGTGCCTCGTTCCCTTTATTTTTCTTTGGGATGGTTTTGGCCGCTGCATCCTGTACAGTGTTACGAACCTCCGTCCATAGTTCTTCTGGCACTCTGGCTACCAGATCTAATCCCTTCAGTCCGTTTGTCACGTCCACTCTGTAGTCGTAAGGGGTTTGATTTAGGTCCTTTAGGGCTTCCCAGGTGGCGCTAGTGGTAAAGACCTGCCTGCCAATGCAGGACACATAAGAGACGCAGTTTAGATCCCTGGGTCAGGAAGATGCCCTGGAGGAGGAAATGGCACTCCACTGCAGTGACTTCGACTGGAGAGTCCATAGACAGAAGAGGCTAAGCCCACAGGGTCACAAAGAGTTAGTGTGACGGAAATGACTCAGCACGCGTACCTGAATAGGACCTAGCGATTTTCCCTGCTTTCTACCATGTGAGCCTGAATTTTGCAGTAAGGAGCTGATGATCTGAGTCACAGTCAGGCCCTGGTCTTGCGTTTGCTAAGTGTCTGGAGCTTCTCCATCTTTGGCTGCAGAGAACATAAAGAGTCTGATTTCGTTATTGACCATTTGGCGATGTCCATGTGTAGAGTCATCTCTTGGGTTGTTGGAAAAGAGCATTTGCTATACCCAGCATGTTCTCTTAGCAAAACTCTGTTAGCCTTTGCCCTGCTTCATTTTGTACTCCAAAGACAAACTTGCCTGTTACTCCAGGTATCTCTTCACTTCCTACATTTGCATTCCAATCCCCTGTGATGAATATAATATCTTTTTTTTTTTTTTTTTGGTGTTAGTTCCAAAAGGTCTTATACATCTTCATAGAACCGGTCAGCCTCAGCTTCTTCAGGATCAGTGATTGGGGCATAGATTTGGATTACTGTGATGTTGACTGGTGTGCTTGGAAATGAACCAAGATCATTCTGTCAATTTTGAGATTGCATCCAAGTATTCTTGCCTGGAAAATCCCATGGACAGAGGAGCCCGGCAGGTACAGTCCATAGCACCACCAATAGCTGGACATGCCTGAGTGACTGAGCATGTATATACTGGATTTTGGACTCTTTTGTGGACTGTGAGGGCTTCTCCATTTCCACCAATGGATTCTTACTCAAAGTAGTAAATATAATGGCCATCTGAATTATATTTGCCCATTGTTCACCATTTTAGTTCACTGATTCCTAAGATGTTAGCGTTCAATCTTGCCGTCTCCTCCTTGATCACATCCAGTTAACCTTTGATCTGTGGAGCTAACATTCCAGGTTCCTGTTAGCTAAGAAAGACAGCTTTTCTTAAGTAATCCCTTAGCACAAGTCCATAATTCTTACAACTTGACTCAGTAAGAATTCCCTTTTGTAATTATTTTTAATGTTTCAGAATCTATATTATAAGCAATAACTTCACACAGTTTTATAAATTTTCATTTATGTAACAGTCCTAAAACATCTTCCAAAAGAAAACATTTATCCATATTCTTTACTTGAAGAAGCACATGCAGAGAATTGGGCCACTTCCTTTAGGTGTACGTATAATGGCAGAATTTGTACTTGAACCCCTGTCTTCAAACTCAGTCTATTTCATTTCACCAAAAGAGGATATTTCAGAGCAATTCAATCTTTTTTTTTCTTCCTCACACTGACTTCTTAACTCTCCTGCACATGAAAATAATTTCATAAATACTGATTTCTGTCACTGCAGATTAGTTTAAAACTTACTTATGTAGAACCTCAACTAGCCTAAAGTATAAATTAATAAGGAAAAACTGATTACAAAGATATTTTGTATTTTAAAGCCAATAGAATAGATGAGAAAAGAATAGGAGTTGGAAATCATTTTAAGTACCATTAAACTTTCACATAATTCTATTGTGTTTTATACCTTTAAAGTCCAAATTAAAAGGAAATCTGTTCATGTATAAAGTATCTAGTTTCCACCAGCCTAATCAATATCACAGTGAAGATGCATGCATGCAAATTGGAAGACATCTTTAGTGTATATGCTTTGATTCATGCTTTTGGGAAATGTTCCCCAGTACTACAGCCTGGTATATTGTAGGCCTATTTCGTTTCACTCATAGAGGCCCATAGATTCAGAAGATTGATGACAACCCTGGACCATATGTTTTCTTGTCAGTGTTTAGAAGAGTTTTCTGTAGGAGTCTGAAAATAATGTTTTATTAAATTGGAAATTGGACCTCTGAGAAGAGGAGACAACCCTGGGTTTTCTGATGTTGGTCTAATTATCTCAAGCCACCGCTCTTAGTCCTGTATCTACGGACTTGTCTTTTTTTGGAAACCCATTCCTTTTTATAGTTAGTGGAAAATAAACAAATAAACATATGTCTTTGGGCTCAGTGGAATACAAACAACTGTGAATAATTAAGATAAGAGTCTTCTAGTAGAAGAGCATCTTATTGTTTAGCTCTAAATTTTGTTAATACTCCTACACCTTATATTAGTCAAAGTATTTATTTTGGCAGTAAGTACAGTGATGGTGAAAGCAAGATAAAACCTAGGAAGCAGAAATAATTTTAGCAGAGGGAAATGCATGCTGTAATAATAGTATTCTGCATAAATCTCTGAGGTGAAGTGTTTCCATGTGTGACTTTTAGGATGGTCTGATTTGCATTATAGTATATTTATATCATAATCATCTTTCACTTAGGAGATTCAATTATATGTGCCTTGCAAAAAATTAATCAGTGAGACAGGGAAGGAGGGAGGGAGAGTGAGAAGAGGAATGAGAACATGCCAGAGAGTAAGTGTGACATAGGAAATATGAATTCAGTCCATAAATTAAATTGTAATTCTCCAGCATCTGTGTATCTCTTATAATGTGAGCATCTCATTATGTTGATTACTTATTGTTAAAACAAGACCTTGGGTTATTTCATCTAGTGCTTAACCAAAGGAGCAGCTAGCTATCCAACAGTGAAGGCAAAATTGGTTATGTTAGCTTTAAAGAGGACCACTATGTCTATCTTTAAATGATTTCTTCATAAGGAAATTTTGAGGAGATTTTTGACCATCTGCAAAGTTTGCTTTTTCTGGTCTTTTAGAAAGAACTCAGTTCATGCATGTTCTTCCTCTCCATTGGTTTAGGCCTAATGATCTCAACTATATTTTTGCAAGCTGAACATTACTGTGGATTTCAGTGCTTACCACGTATTCTCCTCTTTTGGCATCACCCAAGAAAAGATTAATTTATAGTAAAACAGTAACATTTAAAAATTATTTGCATTTACATTTAAAATTAGAAAACATGGTAATTTAAAAAAAAAGACATTTCTGCTTGCTATTTCCTGTGTCCATGATATATATGGCTGAAACTTCTTGACTTTAGGATAATTTATTTTTAGTATAAATTCCAGGTACAAAACAATGCCAGGTGTTTTTTTGCATTTTGTTTTTCAGTATTTTCTATACCTGCTAGCATACACAACAATACAAACACAAATAAAGGACAACTGGTTTCTTTATAGCTATATAAAATATTTTGCATATTAAATTAGATACAATATTTGCTGCAGAATGAATGATTATGCTCCTCCCAAAAAAAATGTCCTGAAACCTAATCCCACTCTAATGGTATTTAGAGGTGGGGAGGTGGGGTCTCTTGGAGGTAATTAGGTCAAAAGGGCAGAGCACTCATGAATGTGATGAAAGAGCCTCTCTTATGAAAGAGGCTCCAGCTTAGAGAACCAATGTTCTGTGGCAGCCTGAATAGGGCAGGATTTGGGGGGGATATGTAAGCATGAATGCTTAGTTGGGTCTTGACTCTTTGTGACCCTGTGGATAGAAGCCCACTAGGCTTCTCTGTCCATGGGGTGGATTGCCAGTTCCTCCTCCAGGCAATCTGCCCTCCCCAGGGATCAAGCCCATGTCTCCTGCATCAGCAGGCAGATTCTTTACCACTGAGCCACCTGCGAAGCCCTTGGGGGAGAATGGATACGTGTATATGTATGGCTGAGTCCCTTCGCTATTGAAACTATCACAATGCTGTTAATCAACTATACCCCAACAGAAAATAAAAAGTTAAAAATAAATCCCTATATAATGTTAAGCATTCACCAAAGATCCAAAAGACATTTCCCTGTGTATGACGCTTTGAGCTTCAATCCCAGATAAATACCCACCAAAAGGGAAAAAACAAAAACAAAAACAAAAAAACAGAGAGACTCCAGAGAGCTCTCTCCACTCTTCAGTCTTTTGAGAAAATATCAAAAAGTTGGCCGGTTATGAATTCACAGTCAGGTTCTCACCAGGCCCAAAATCTGGTGAGGCCTTGATCTTAGATTCCCCAGGTTCCAGAATTGTGAGAAATAAATGTGTGTTGTTTATAAGCCACCCAGCCTATGGTATTTTTGTTATGGCAGTCTGAACAGATTAAAGCAGCATTTCAATAAAAATCTGAACACATATTAAGGTATATCTTACCTATTTTAAAATACATGTAATAAAATTTCATCAATAATCTTCAGTTCTCTCTCATGAGTTTTCCAACCTGTAGCCAAACCAGACTGCAGAGTTAGCAGGTTTGGAATGGTAAAATATGGGGAGCTAACTTTTGGACACAGTAAGATTAGTTTCCTACCACAAGTGAAAAAAAGAATAGTTATCTATCTAAGTCTATCCAGTTCAGTTCAGTTCAGTCGCTCAGTTGTGTCCAATTCTTTGCAACCTCATGAATCGCAGCACGCCAGGCCTCCCTGTCCATCACCAACTTCTGGAGTTTACTCAAACCCATGTCCATTGAGTCGGTGATGCCATCCAGCCATCTCATCCTCTGTCGTCCCCTTCTCCTCCTGCCCTCAATCTTTCCCAGCATCAGGGTCTTTTCCAGTGAGTCAGTTTCTTCGCATGAGATGACCAAAGTATTGGAGTTTCAGCTTCAGCATCAGTCCTTCCAATGAACACCCAGGACTGATTTCCTTCAGGATGGACTGGTTGGATCTCCTTACAGTTCAAGGGACTCTCAAGAGTCTTCTCCAACACCACAGTACAAAAGCATCAATTCTTCGGGGCTCAGCTTTCTTTATAGTCCAACTCTCCAAGCATATAAGAAACAGAGATTTGTTCGGAATGTTGGTAGAAATTTGAGTCAAACATATAAGGATTTAAAGTATAAAGATTACATCACATAAACTAACAGGCATAGAAAACAGAAGCTAAGGATTGAGCTCTAGAGCATTTCCAAATTTTGATCAAAAAGATGAGGGAAAGCCAGCAAGTAGTGATTGAGACGTAGAAGCCTGAGAAATAGAATGAAAATTAAGTGAAGATAGTAGTTTAGAAGCCAAGTGAAGAAACTGTTTTAAGAAGCAGAAAACAACCAACTATGCCAAATTCCTCTGACAATTGACTAAGATGAATATTGGGAATTAGTTGTGTTTACTGTATATTTCTATATGTTTATATATGTAAACATATAAAGCTACATACAAACTATACATTGTTTAATGATATCAAGGCATTGTCATTTGTTAGGCGATGTTCTAAATACTATATATATATGTGTGTGTGTGTACATATATATATATATTTTAATTTTATAGCAATCATGTGAAGTAAATATCATTTTTATTCTCACTCTGTAGATGAATACACTTACATGCACACACACACACACACACACACACCACACACATATAAGTAGGTTGTAAGCTGCTAGGGTCACATGTACTGTAAATGGTACAGCTAAGATTCAAACCCAGGCAGCCTGTATAAACTTTCAGCCTGTATAAACTTTCACAAGGACAGTTCCATTCCAGTTTTGTTGTCTTTTTAGAACTTCGTATATGGGTGTTTCTGATGCAGACAATCGAAGAAACAAGCATGAATTTGATGGTTAAAGGATTTAAGCTAGTGTATATGATGTGATGTGATTACACTGCCTCTTAATTGTGTGGCAAACACAATGGAGAATGATTTAATGAGATAATACCTGCAGTCAGGAATTACAATTAGAAAGTTCCCCTCGCAATCCAGGCAAGGAACGTGATAGAAGTAGTAGTTGGTGATGGAAAAAGTAAACAGATTTTAGGGCTACTTAAGGACAGAAGTCACATATTTCATTATCGAAACTTAAAGAAAGAGTCCCTTATAATCTCCAGATATTTGATTGGAATAACTAAGTGGATGATGATGCCATTTATTGGCAGAGAGAAAGCTAAAAGAAAAAGTTTAATGGAAGAAGCATAAGGAAAAGTTAATTTTAAATTGATCGGTTTGAGATCCTTGTAGAACTTTAAAATGGAGATTTCAATAGACAGTGTTGTAGAGTAGCTAAAGATGAGCTGCTTGGTTTGAATGGAAGGTGCTCCTTTATTTTTTACTTCATAATTTTTATGAGGGTGTCATTGATGTGCACTGGTGTGTTTCTTCTGTACAGCAAAGTGGATCAACTATGCAAATACGTCCATCTACTCCTTTTTAGATTCTATTCCCATGCACGTCATCACAGAGTATTTCATGCAGCTCCCTGTGGTCTAGAGGAGGCTCTTGGTGACCTATTTTATACACAGTGGTGCATATATGTCAGTCCCAGCTTCCCAGTGTTTCCCTGCTGCCCTCCCCCTGGGTGACCATAAGTTCGTTTTCTATGTCTGTGACTCCATTTCTGTTTTGTAAATAGGCTCATGTGTATCGTCCTTCTTTTTAGATTCCACATATGTGCCATGCTTAATTGCTCAGTCATGTCTGACTCTTTGTGACCCCATGGACTGTAGCCCACCAGGCTCCTCTGTCCATTGGGATTCTCCTGGCAAGAATACTAGAGTGGGTTACCTTGTCCTGCTCCAGGGGATCTTTCCAACCCCAGTGATCAAACCCAGGTCTCCGGCATTGCAGGCAGTTTCTTTACTCTCTGAGCCACCAGAGAAGCCCAATACATTTGTCTTTCTCTGTCTGACTTCACTCACTATGGCAATCTCTAGGTCTATCCATGTCACTGCAAATAGCATTATTTCATTTTATGACTGATATATGTTCCATTTTATATATATACCACATCTTGTTTATCCATTCCTCCACTGATGGATATTTAGGTTTATTCTGTGTCCTAACCATTGTAAATAGTGCTGCAGTGAACATTGGGGCGAGTGTATCTTTTTGATTTATGGTTTCTTTGGATATATGCCCAGGAATGGGGTTTCTAGGTCATATTGTAGTTCTACTTTTAGTTTTTTAGGAACCTCCATTGTTCTCCATTGGGCTCTACCAACTTACATTCCCACCAAGAGTGTAAATGGGATCTTCTTTTACACACCCTCTCTAACATTCATTGTTTGTAGGTTTCTGACCAGTGTGAGGTGATACCTCATTATAGGTTTGACTTGCATTTCTCTAATAACTAGTGATGCTGAGCACCTTTTCATGTGCCTCTTAGCCATCTGTATGTCTTCTTTGGAGAGATTAGATCTTCTGCATATTTTTTGATTGGATTGTTGTGGATTTTTTTTTTTTTTATATTGAGCCTAATGAGCTATCTGTATATTTTGGAGATTAATCCCTTGTTAGTTGCTTTGTCTGCAGATATTTCTCCTGTTCTGTGGGTTGTCTTTTCATTTTGTTCATGGTTTCCTTTCCTTAAAGCTGTGCTAAATATTTTAAGTTTAATTAGATCCCATTTGTTTATTATTTTCCTTACTTTAGTAGGTGGGTCATAAAAAACCTTGCTGTGTTATGTCAAAAACTGTTCTATGTTTTTCTCTAAAGTTTTAAAGTATCTAGTCTTACATTTAGGTCATTCTGAGTTTATTTTTGCATGTGGTGTTAGGGAGTGATCTAGTCATTAACATGTAACTGTCCCGTTTTCCAGCACCACTTATTGAATAGACTGTCTCTTCTCCATTGTATGTTTCTGCCTGCTTTGTCATAGATTAGGTGACAGTATGTGTGTAGGTTTATCGCTGGGCTTTCCATCCTGTTCCATTGATCTATATTTCTGTTTTTGTCTCTGTACCATAGTGCTTTTATGGTTGTAGCTTTGTAGTATTGTCTGATGCTCACAAGGTTTTGTTTGTATCCTCCAAGAGTCTGCTTCCCCAGCCCTGTGGAAGTTCTGTAATCAAATCCCACTGGCCTCCAAAGTCAAATTCCCTGGGGGTTCTCAGCCCCCGTGCCAGGTGCCCAGGGTGGGAAATCTGTTGTGGGTCCTAGAACTTTCTTAACAGTGCAAAAATTTCTTTAATATAATTGTTCTGCAGTCTGTGTTCACCAGAAGCCAGGAGAAAGGAGCAGTGTCCCCACAAGGGACTGAGCCAGACTTGCCTGTTTGTGTCCAGGAGTCTCCAGTGGAGGTGTGGGTCAACAGTTTGGCCTCAGGCCAAACAACAGGAAGGGAACACAGCCCCACCCATCAACAGAAAATTGGATTAAAGATTTACTGAGCATGGCCCTGCCCATTAGAACAAGACCTAGTTTCCCCCACAGTCAGTCTTTGCCATCAGGAAGCTTCCATAAGCCTCTTATCCTGATTCATCAGAGGGCAGACAGAATGAAAACCACAGTCACAGAGAACTAACCAAGCTGATCACATAGATCACAGCCTTGTCTCAATGAAACAATGAGCCATGCTGTGTAGGGTCATACAAGACAGATGGGTCATGGTGGAGAGTTCTGATAAAATGTGGTCCACTGGAGAAGGGAATGGCAAACCTCTTCAGTATTCTTGCCTTGAGAACCCCATGAACAGTATGAAAAGGTGAAAAGATAGGACACTGAAAGATGAACTCCCCAGGTTGGCAGGTTCCCCATATGCTACTGGGGTAGAGTGGAGAAATAACTCCGGAAAGAATGAAGAGATGGAGCCAAAGCAAAAACAACACCCAGCTGTGGTTGTGACTGGTGATGGAAGTAAAGAACAGTATTGCATAGGAACCTGGAGTGTTAGGTCCCTGAATCAAGGTAAACTGGAAGTTTTCAAACTGGAGATGGCAAGAGTGAACATCATTTTAGGAATCAGTGACTGGGCAAATTTAATTCAGATGACCATTATATCTACTACTGTGGGCAAGAATCTCTAGGAAGACATGGAGTGGTCCTCATACTCAACAGAAGAGTCTGGAAGGCAGTACTTGGGTGCAGTCTCAAAGATGACAGGATGATGTCTGTTTGTTTCCAAGGCAAATCACTCAATATCACAGTAACCCAAGTCTGTGCCCAACCACTAATGCCAAAGAAGATGAAGTTAACAGGTTCTATGATTATCTACAAGACATTCTATATCTAACACCAGAAAAGATGACCTTCATGAAGCTGGGCAAAGGCTAATAGAGTTTTGCCAAGAGAACGCACTGGTCATAGCAAACACCTGCTTCCAACAACACAAGAGAAGACTCTATACATGGACATCACCAGACGGTCAGCACTAAAATCAGATTGATCATAATTATTTGCAGTCAAAGATGGAGAAACTCTATACAGTCAGCAAAAACAAGACCGGGAGCTGACTGTGGTTCAGATCATGAACTCCTTATTGCCAAATTCAGACTTAAATTGAAGAAAGTAGGGAAAACCACTAGACCATTCAGGTATGACCTATGTCAAATCCCATACAATAGATAGATAGGCAGATACACACACACACACACACACACACACACACACACACACACACACACACACACACACACACATATATATGATAGACTGTTACATAGCTGCTGATGAACTGTAAAGGATTCAGTGAAGTGAGGCAGAGATGGTAATTTCAAGAAGTAGCTACCACTTTAGGGCTATACAAATAAAAGAGAAGTTGTATTAGGCTTGTCAGAATCTAACATTTATGTCTCTTATGAAGGGGAGCCACCTCCTGGGTACTTCAAAAGCTTAGAGGACTGTTTCCATAGGTGAGGTCCCAGATGTTTGACTGCCCTGATACATTTGTGTGTGTTTGTGTGTGTGTTTGGTAGAAGTGACTGGTTAAAGGAACTTTAGTCCTCAGAATGCTCTCTTCCTGCATCTTCTTCTTCTGACTCTTAACTTACAGAGTAGACAACATTTTAAAGAGATTCTCTAAGGAATGTCATACATGATAACCTTGAGCAGATTTTTTCAGTGTAGGTTCTCTCCCAAACTGATATTGAAAGTGAAAATTCAAGTGGGGAAAAAAAAAGGGTTTATGAAGTTGAAAGAATGCCCCTGCATAATAAAGAAGGAACGAGCAAGTTTCTCTCGATATAGGAGCACAGAGATGAAAAGAATACGTTTTTCCTGTTTCTTCTTTCCAGCTTGGCTTTACCATTTTATGTCTCAGCTTATGTGAGGAATCAACAATTTCTCAATTAGCAAACAATATTTCTCTCCAGAGGTTTTCATGTCATTAATTGATCTTTAGTCTCTTACACTATAGATACTACTTTTTATCTATATTTTTATATTAATTCAATGTAAAGGGCAAGTAAGGAATTTAGAAGCAGCTGGGTAGTAGTAATCATCAATTAAAAAAACTATAATTTACTTCATTAATAACCCACGTACTTGATTTTATATCATTCTGAATACAGAATAGGAAAGCAGTGATAGAATACTTATTTGCTAGTGAGAGGGTAACAGGCAGGAAGGCCAGGGGTCTCCAAACAGAGGAAATAGGCTGCAAGTGTCAGACATTTTTTCTCTCTCTCTCAGGCGGCAGGAGGAAACAAACTAGTGATATATTTTTTTCCCTTCTCTATACAAATTTAAAAAGAGGTTTCTCTTAAAATACTGTGTTGCTATAATGACACCTGGTTCCACCTGAACTTCTCTCAAACTTTGAGTTAACCAGTGCATTTTTCTTATGGAGATGTTTGTCTTAAGCTATGTTAATGTACTATGCATTTACCCCAGACTCTGTCTTCAAGTCAGTTCAGCCTAATGGCTCAGAACCCACTTGACAAACCAGTATGTTATACTCAGACACTGTTCCCCTAATCTACGTAAACAAAACTATTTGTATGGTAATCTGCCCTTCTATAAGATTCAAGTCAATTGTTTTATGGCCCAGGATGACTCGTCTGGTACCAAGATTATCCCAAAATACATCTTTACGGATGAGGGGCCTGGTGCCATTCTCTGAGTTTTAAGACATTCCTTTCTTTCATTAACAGACTACTAGTGACTATATAACATCCAGCTAAAAACTTGCAGGGGGGCACTCTTTCTGCCCCCTTCTGATGCTTATGTCAGAAGCTTTCTCTAGCTCCTTTATCCTTTAATAAAACTTTATTACACAAAAGCTCTGAGCGATCAAGCCTCATCTCTGGCCTCGGATTGAATTCTTCTCCTCTGGAGGCCTAGAATCGCGGCATCTTTTCATGGTTCAGCAACAGTCCATCATGGATTGAGGGAATTAAGTATGAAGACAGGGACATAAAATCTATATTTCAAGTTAATAATCCCAATTTCTACTTCAGATAGGAAAATCTACATTCAGAACATAGAATATTATACAAATATTTAAGATTTTTAAGCATAAAGCAAAGCCTGTATTTAAAGTACTCTGAGGTTAATAATTTCTGTCATTAGCTTAATAGCCAAAAATATGCCAGATACAAAATTATTCAAATTTATATTACCTGAAACCTTTTAAAAAATAGAATAGGTGAAGCAATACAGAATTTTCTTCATTTATCTCTCATTCCAGCTGACCTTATTCTTTTCATGCTTTCTCCACCATTTTTAGGAGGCAGGTTTTAGGTTAAATGGGAAAAAAGTGAAGATTTCTTTACTTTGGAACACAAAATCACCAAGTAATAGTGTAAGAAGCAATTATCATTAGGAAGAGAAGGGTGTGGGCTTTCACTCTGAAGAGCCAGTGAGCCTTTGTAGACCACAAGACCTGAGGAATGTAAAATCCTCTTCCAGTTCCCCTCCTTGACATCCACATTGGAAAAATCTTTTGTTTCCCTTCCCACCTTGTCATAGATGTCCCACACAACAAGTAACTGGAGTTGCTGACCCCATGCAGACTGGTGTAGGACTTCCCTGGTGGCTCAGACGGTAAAGCGTCTGCCTGCAATGTGGGAGACCTGGGTTTGATCCCTGGGTCGGGAAGATCCCCTGGAGAAGGAAATGGCAACCCACTCCAGTACTCTTGCCTGGAAGAGTCCATGGATGGAAGAGCCTGGTAGGCTGCAGTCCATGGGGTCTCAAAAAGTCAGATACAACTGAGCGACTTCACTTCACTTGCAGACAGGTGTAGACAATGAAGGTGGAAAGGGATATCCAAAAAAGTAAATGAAAGAAAAAAAAAAAAAAGATAGTCAAAAGATTCAGAATTTGATGGCCTTATTTAGTGGGTAAAGTAAAGAGCTTTTTAAAATTGTATTCTGGTCTCCATGAATGCTCATGATTATACAATAATTTTTATATTAGTGAACCCTTCCTTCTTGTCTTTCTAGATACTGCAGGGCATAATTATGAGATTAAGCTAATTTCAACTTATTCTCTATTTAAATCACATTCTGTTTTCTTGTTACAAAAAAACAAATATCCTGTTAAGAATTCTGGCTTTATCTGAACTTGGCTCTGGATTGCTAGGGCAAGTGTTATGAGACTGCCTTGGGTCTCAGTATGAATCAAGGGTGAGTCCTGGAGCCATGGATTTAATAACCTACTATTCAATTTAAGAATATATAATGTTTATGTTCTTGAAGAGAATTCTCTTCTTGAGTAAGGAAGGTTAAAAATGGGTTGCTTTGGAAACCGTACTATCTTTATAAAGCTGCCTGTATTGCTTATAAAAACTATTATTATTTGAGAATGAACTTTGTGCTACCAGGAATTGTGCTACTCTCTACAAGTACAAAGATAAATACAGAACTGAGTTCTTCCCCTCAGAAACTCACAGTCCAGTGAAGGACACAGAAATGTGTAATCTTAATGCTTTCCAAAAATAATCATAGTTGAAGAATAGAATTTCAGGAAGGCAGTGGTTATTTCAGACAAAAATCTTGCATGGATCCTCAATTTCTCCCAGTGGTTTTTTCCTGCCTTAATGTTCTGCTTGGGCTTTCCAGGTGACTCAGTGTTAACGAATCCAGCTGCCAATGCAGGAGATGCTGGGTTCAGTCCCTGGGTCGGGCAGATACCCTGGAGAAGGAAATGGCAACCCATTCCAGTATTCTTGCCTGGAAAAACTCATGGACCATGGAAACTGACAGGGTACATGGGTCACAAAGAGTCAGACACAACCTAGCAACTGAGCGTGCACACACGCCCTTTGTCCTATTCACCTACAGACCTGTCCAGCAAATGTCAGAGGGAGCTAATCAGTCGCTCATCCTGAAAGCGCATTTAGTTCAACCAGCTGGGGAGTTTGCAGCATCCCATCACGTCTTGGCGGTGGAGGGAACAACATACCTTATGACCTAGGATCTAGTGCCATGAGCAGCGGCGTAAAGTGCCAGATAATACACCTGTAAGAACAAAAAGGCTCCGAGAGATGAACAGCGTCCAACAGAAAAGGGGTGGAGCGGAGGGCTTTGTTTTATTTCTTCCTCACTACCAGGCACTTCTGCAAAGCATGGCCACTCTGTGTAGCCTGTGCTAAAGTGTTGCACATTGAACAAACAGACCAACCAAATGTCCTGCTGGACCTTTACCTGGTTATAGTGAAGCAGTGGACACCATATAAAGTTTCAGCATCTTACCTCTTGTCCTAGGATCTTAGAAGATATGAGTTAATTGATTAGCATGGTTCTATAAAGTGTACTCTTAAGGTGGAATTTTTTATTTAAATTGTCCATTTATCTGAAAGAAAGAGGAACACCACTATCTTCAGTAGGAAAGATTCTAATAACTCCTGTTGTGTAGTAATATCGCCCTGAATTTTTCACCTGTGGAAAAATAGGGTGACTTGAAGGAAGAAGTCAAGGCATTGACAATTAACAAGTGAGAGTAGTATGTAAATTGACATGGAAATTTAGGATTATGGAATAATCTGTGCTTTAGACACAACTAGAGATTTAGGAAAAGAAAGTCAACTCAGAAAAGTCAGTTACTCACTCAGAGTATCCTTTAAAAGCCAGAAGGTCACTATACCACCTTTAAAGGAAAGCCTTATCGATTTCAGCATTAAGAGAAACTGCCTTAAAATATCACCCGAAATTTAACAGAAGTCCAAGTTTATAATGATAGTAAAGCTGCAAATTAGACTAACTGGGCAGTCGCAAAAGATTTTCTATGTCCACTTCAGGCATCTGGTCAGGACAGGTTAGGACCAAGACATGGGATGGAGGTTTGGGGATGGTCCAGGTTATCCTGAACATGCCTTGCTGGAAAAAGCAGTGTTATACTCCTTTCCTGAAGAGTCTAGCCTCCCCTCAGGTAAATAAAGGGTAATTATTTCACCTGTCATAGTGCCGGTAAGATACTTGTTAGCTTTGAGAACTACCCGATCTTCACTGTAGTTAGCTCTATAACCAATGTCTACCCTATGATCTCTTGGGAAAAAGAAGTAGAAAGCTGTTGCACAGGGGAAAAAAACAACATATAAAAGAAATTTTAGGCCCAATGCTGGGAAGAACCCAGTAAACACATATTGTTGTTGTTGTTCAGTCACTGAGTTGTCCCCAACTCTTTGCAACCCCATGGACTGCAGCACACCAGGTTTCCCGGTCCTTCATTATCTCCCAGAGTTTGCTCAAACTCATGTCCATTGAGTCGGTGATGCCATCCAACCATCTCATCCTCTGTCATCCCCTTCTCCTCCTGCCCCCAATCTTTCCCAGCATCAGGGTCTTTTCCAATGAGTTGACTCTTTACATCATGTGGCCAGAGTATTGGTGCTTCAGCTTCCTCCTTGGTCCTTCCAGTGAATACTCAGGGTTGATTTCCTTTAGAACTGACTGGTTGGATCTCCTGGCAGTCCAACGGACTCTCAAGAGTCTTCTCCAGCACCACAGTTCAAAAGCATCAGTTCTTTGATGCTCAGCCTTCTTTATGGTCTTACTCTCATGTTCGTACATGACTACTGGAAAAACCATAGATTCGACTACATGGACCTTTGTCGGCAAAGTAATGTCTCTGCTTTTTAATACAATTTCTAGGTTTGTCTTATGGGAATAGGTATAATAATATTGGCATAAAACCACAGAGAAACCTGTCCCTCGGTGTCCTAGAAGTGTCCACAGGACATCCCCTTCACCAGGGCAGTTGATAATGTGCTGGGTGGAGGGAATTGGCCTTTCTCCAAAAGCAACAATAGTGACTCTTTATTGTAAGCTAGAGATCTTAATAAGTGATACTGCCAAAGATCTGCACTCTTTAATATCAATGAGAATCATGGAATCCTGTAATGATAAAGCTGGCTGACAGTAGTTAAGCATCAGAAGAAAGGTAGACATAATCACCAAAAGGATCACAGAGTCAAAGTGACAGAGAAACTAGATCCACAGGAATCCCATGACAATGGCTAATAGATCATGGTATTCTTAGGGAAGCTTTTAGAGATTCAGGGATCTGGGGAATGTCAGCATATCCACTTTGATAAAAACAATGTTGTTTGATTTGTACTGTCTACCACTAAAAAGGAGGCAGAGTACCTTTGGAGCTACTTCAGACTTTGAAACAGTATGTATTATAGTTTGGACTATTGCTCCAGACTTGTATTAGGCAACCAAGGAAACTGACCAATCTGAGTAAGACCCAGAGAAAGACAAGGTAGCTTAGGCTCTGAGCGCACATTTGCCTGACTTATGTGTCACAGGACCCAGCAGATGCAAGGACGCCGGTAGTACCCATGAGAGAATACTGGGAAGGAGCAGGCTATGTGGTCTCCAGCCAGAAAAATATATTCTCCTATTCATAAAAGAACTCCTGTTTTTCTTTTAAATTAAGCCTTAGCTTGTCTTTTGATTAAGCCTTAGCTTCTGGCCATGGGACAGCAAGGGGCTTTGTGGTCTGAGGTATATCAATATTCTGATTGAAAAGATAGTTGCAACAGCCAACCATACAAGCTGGAAATTAGCTACCAAGGCATGGACCTGGGCAAGTTCAGAATGCACAAGCAAATCACATGTTAAGGGCCTACTACTTACTACATTACTGCATCTCCCTCACCCCAGCCTGCCAGAGGAGACATCAATGCTGAACATTCAATAAAGCAACATTGCTTGGCTTAACAAGCTACCGCCTGATTGCAGGGTGATAATTTCCAAACCATGTCACCAAAGGAGGTGGGTGGTAAGGAAGGGACGAAAGAGGAGGAAAGTTTATTCTCATTTGTTCCGTTGCTAAGTCATGTCTGACTCTTTGGGATCCCGTGGATGGCAGCATGCTAGGCTTCCCCGTCCTTCACTATCTCCTGGCGTTTGCTCAAACTCAGATCCATGGAGTCAGTTTGTTAAAATCTCCAGGCATAGGTTTCCTTTCTTATTTCCAATGTCTTTACAGTTATCACCACCCGAGGCCTTAATTTTAAAAGCCTTAGCCATCCATAAGATGCTACACTCATTCCTTCAATCCAAGGGACTCATAATACTGCAAATGGTCTCATGACCCAGAAACAGTTGACCTTTTGGAAAAATGGAATGATCTCTTGAAGACATAGTTCAGTATCAGTAGTGAGAAAAAATTTGAATTGAGGCATTAACCTTCAGGCTTCAGTATAATCTTTGATCCAACGATGGCTACGCAGTACTGAGTTTTCTGTTGCTAGCATACGTTGCCGGGGAGCCGATAATTGTGATTAGGAATGACCCCTCTCACGGTCATATCACACACCAGTGCACTATTTACCCTCTTATGAAATCTGTGCTTCCTTTTCCTGCAACTCTGGCTCTTGATAAAAGTTCCTGATCCCTAGGAAAATAAGACTTCCTCCAGGGGTGTAATAAAAGTTATACCAAGCGTGAAGTTGTAACCACTATCTGGTCACTTTTTTGCACCCCATGTTGTAGAAAACATTTGAAGAAAGGACTTATACCGCTAAGTTAAATAATAGATCCTGATTCCAAAAAACAAACCTAGAATTGTTCCTATTCAACAAAGCCAACAATAAATGTTTAGTACTGAACCAGCTCACTGGTGCTTTCCTTTGTATTTCCATGTTTGGAAGGACACCGGTAACCAGTAGCAGCAACCGCAGGACAAGGGGTTCCTCACAAACAAGAATCCTAAGTCTTAGGAATGCAGACCTGGCTTATCTAAGCCAGGTCATCAAAAATGTTAGCAGAAAATGAGGAGAATACAGAGTGGGTAGAGAGGAAGGAGGATGAATGCTAACTATGACTCCAAGACCAGATGGAGCAGCAGACATTCTATTCTGTCTCAGTAGCTCCCTTACTAGAATCTTCCCAGAGATAATACCTGGGCCCTAGCTCGGAGGATGTGTGCTTCCGCTGTGAGGGAGGAGTAAGGACTTCCTTATTCTTAGAAAAGATGGAGGCTCAGTATTTTTAAGTGAAATCTATCCTTTATGGAAGGGCATGAGTGATTTGAGCGCTGCAAGAAGTAGACTGTATTAGTTTTCTTAACGGCCTTTCCTGCTGAATATGTCATTTCTAGACCCAGGCAGCCACAGCCATGGCATAATCACTTGTTCAAGGACAGCAGAGCACAGCCAACTGGCTTATACTCTGGGTTTCTTTATGTGTCTTCTTGTAATTTTCAAACTTGGAAGAAAGGCATATGAAATCATGGTATGTGACATCTTGGACCGTCACTTAAGTGGCCATAGGATGCAAATTAGATGTGAAGAGGAGTTAACGTTCTATGGGGTGAGGTTTAACCAGTAAGAAATTAGGGAAAAAGGGGAAGTTCGGCAGGGAATCCACCTTCTTTCCCCTTTTCCGTAAGTGCTTCAAAAGACAGTTGCTCCTTTTTCCAAGAAGTCCTACATGCCAGGTAAATGTCCCTTTTGATGCTCTGTTTGCATTGCAGCTTCCTGGGAGCATCAGCCTAGGAAGTAACATGGTTCTTTACATTGCCTCTGGGCTTTCTTTTCTGTGACTTTTCACTTGTGCTTTTGTTTTGAACCTTTCAAATAATATATGAACATGTTAATCCTTGTATTAGTTTCAGTTTTTTAGAGGGTCAAGGCTAATAGAGTAGTCTTGTGTATATATATATATATATATATATGCATGCTAAGTCATTTCAGTCATGTCCAACTCTTTGTGACCCAATGGACTGTGGCCCACCAGGCTCTGTCCATGGGATTTTTCAGGAAAGAATACTGGAGTAGGTTACTATATCCTCCTCTAGGGGATCTTCCTGACCCAGAGATCAAACCTGCATCTCTTACGTCTCCTGCATTGGCAGACGGGCTCTTTAACACTAGTGCCACCTGGGAAGCGTCTCTCTCTCTCTCTCTCTCTCTTTCTATATATGTGTGTGTGTGTGTGTGTGTGTGTGTGTGCGTGTGTGTAACAGATAAGCACATGAAATTTAAAGCAGCCACTTGAATTAAATCTCAGTTACCTATCAGCAATATGTCCCTGGACATCATCTGATATTTTGTGATCCTCAGTTTTTTAATCTGTAAAAAGTGATAACACATAAAGAGAGAAAAGGTAGTAAATAAGTAAGAAGTATATAAACTACTTTTTGAATAGCTGTGTGTAATGAACCCAACACTTTTATGTTAAGTATCTCAAACTCATGATTAATAGTATTAAGTATCTCAAACCCATTCAAATTCATGATTAAATAAGAATTCTTGACTTTGTGATACATGATACAGATTCTATACACCAGTGATTTGTCTTACATGTGTGCATATAAACAAGATTAGTTTAATCAGAGTTTTTTCTTGGGCACTTTTGAACTAAAAAAAAAACAAAGAGTCCTGCCCTGGGAACGGAACATGTGTTATAAAAGCCAGAAGCTGCATTGACTTTGTTTCCTGTCTTATGGAGAAAACACATTCTGTGAATAGACAGACTCTGACTTGCTTACAGGAATAGAGATGAGAAACTGAGAGAGACTCCTGATCACTGCTAAATCAGAGTCCAGTCATCGATGAGACTTGCCTTTAACTTTGCCTTTAAGAAAGCCTATATCTTCATGCCCAGTTTGGTTTTTTTTTAAGCCAATAAATTTCCAGTTTTGTGTAAACTAATCTTAGTTGCATTTCTGTCGATCACAGCTTAGGAGAAAAATATGTCAGCACTTAACAGAATGCTTATAACATACAAAGTTCTCACTAAATGGTTTTACACATTTTTAGTATAGTTGATTCATCAAAAAGAGCAAAAGATAAAAATTTTAACACTTTTGGGGCATTTATGAAATTCCTGTTTAATTTGTGGCTATAGAAACATCGGCCTTTTAACTATTAGTCAGAAGAACAATTTGGGAAGATAATCCTCTGAAGGGAAGAAATAGCAGACAGTGGGGTTAAATAGTGAAAAAGATGAGCACTGACTTAGATGAGATCTCTTTTCAACTCTTCCCCAGTGGCTCTCCAAGTTGAAAGTGGCAACAGCAATAGAAAAATCCTGAGGCATTTTTCTGAAGAAGTGAAAAAATAAAGAGAATTCCCAAGCCCATATTTCATCATTTCATATGTCAGTTTCTGGTTTAAAAGGAAAGAAACATTCAGCTTGAAGTCTGGGAGCCATTATTTTTTTTAACACAATTAAAGCATATTACCAGGATTAAATGCGTATAGGATGTGTCCACATAGAACAAGCAGTCTCCCTTGTCTTTGGTGATTTTAAGGATCCTTATCCTTACTAAATGATTGTCTGTGCATATATAAATATGTTCACGTAAGAGAAAGAGAAGAGAGAATGTTTGGGGATAGTTGGGAAATTCCTATATCACAAGGACAGATTGAACAGTACTTATTGAATTTTCTTTGCACATTTACACTGTACTAAAAAGATAACTAGGGATTTTTGAAAATGACATTATTAAAGTTCAGTTCAGTTCAGTTGCTCAGTCGTGTCTGACTCTTTGTGACCCCATGAATCACAGCACCCCAGGCCTCCCTGTCCATCACCAACTCCTGGAGTTTACGCAAACCCATGTCCATTGAGTCGGTGATGCCATCCAACCATCTCATCTTCTGTCATCCCCTTCTCCTCCTGCCCTCAATCTTTCCCAGCATCAGGGTCTTTTCAAATGAGTCACTTCTTCACATCAGGTGGCCAAAGGATTGGAGTTTCAGCTTCAGCATCAGTCCTTCCAATGAACACCCAGGACTGATCTCCTTTAGGATGGACTGGTTGGATCTCCTTGCAGTCCAAGGGGCTCTCAAGAGTCTTCTCCAACACCACACTTCAAAAGCATCAATTCTTTGGCACTCAGCTTTCTTCACAGTCCAACTCTCACATCCATACATGACCACTGGAAAAACCATAGCCTTAACTAGACGGACCTTTGTTGGCAAAGTAATGTCTCTGCTTTTTAATATGCTGTCTAGGTTGGTCATAACTTTCCTTCCAAAGAGCAAGCATCTTTAAATTTCATGGCTGCAATCACCATCTGCAGTGATTTTGGAGCCCAGAAAAATAAAGTCAGCCACTGTTTCCACTGTTTCCCATCTATTTGCCATGAAGTGATGGGACTGGATGCCATGATCTTAGTTTCCTGAATGTTGAGTATTAAGCCAACTTTTTCACTCTCTTCTTTCACTTTCATCAAGAGGTTCTTTAGTTCTTCTTCACTTTCTGCCATAAGGGTGGTGTCTTCTGCATATCTGAGGTTATTGATATTTCTCCCAGCAATCTTGATTCCAGCTTGTGCTTCTTCCAGCCCACCATTTCTCATGATGTACTCTGCATATAATTTAAATAAGCAGGGTGATAATATACAGCCTTGACGTACCCCTTTTCCTATTTGGAACCAGTCTGTTGTCCATGTCCAGTTCTAACTGTTGCTTTCTGACCTGTATACAGGTTTCTCAAGAGGCAGGTCAGGTGGTCTGGTATTCCCATCTCTTCCGGAATTTTCCACATTGTGTTGTGATCAACACAATCAAAGGCTTTGGCATAGTCAATAAAGCAGAAATAGATGTTTTTCTGGAACTCTCTTGCTTTTTCGATGATCCAGCAGATGTTGACAATTTGATCTCTGGTTCCTCTGCCTTTTCTAAAACCAGCTTGAACATCTGGAAGTTCACGGTTCACGTATTGCTGTAGCCTGGCTTGGAGAATTTTGAGCATTACTTTACTAGCGTGTGAGATGAATGCAATTGTGCAGTAGTTTGAGCATTCTTTGGCATTACCTTTCTTTGGGATTGGAATGAAAACTGACCTTTTCCAGTCCTGTGGCCACTGCTGAGTTTTCCAAATTTGCTGACATATTGAGCACAGCACTTTCACAGCATCGTCTTTTAGAATTTGAAATAGCTCAACTAGAATTCCATCGCCTCTACTAGCTTTGTCCGTGGTGATGCTTCCTAAGGCCCACCTGACTTCACATTCCAGGATGTCTGTCTCTAGGTGAGTGGGAGTGATCACACCTTCATAATTATCTGGGTCATAAGATCTTTTTTGTACAGTTCTTCTGGGTACTACAGTAAATATTACGTCACTTAAATTTACCCTGTAACCTACCATAAGCAATAGAATATGGTGGCAATAAATAGCTCATAAAGGTATAACTGTAAACCCTAGTGATGACACTGATTTTCTTCAAAATGTAAAGGAAGATGTATGCTTTACATCAGATAGAGAACATTGTTTTTTAATCACATTCCTCCCACACAGCCACTCACAAAAATGAATAAGAGAGTTATTTGGTGATGATTCCAAAAATCTAAGTAGATTTACATGCTAAAGTATATCCCTCTAAAGTTGTATTTTGTATGTTGAAATTTGCTAACTTTACATTCAGATGTAAGGAACTAAGAAACAAATGAAAACTTCTGAATATGTGAAAATACTGCAGGGTTGAAGGAATCATATTCCAAGAAGAGGGGGCAACAAACAACAGTTATCTGGAGGCTGCCATACTTTCTTTTTTTAATGTTCATTTATTCAATTATTCACTCATTTTTTCATTCAGATAGCTAGCTGTGCTTGGACTTAGTTTCTACTTGTGGTATATGGGATCTTTAGTTGTGGCATGCGAGCTCTTATTTGAGTTGCAACATGTGGATTCTAGTTCTCTCATCAGGGATCAAACCCAGGCTGCTTGCATTGAGAGCACAGAGTCTTTGCCACTGGACCGCCAGGGAAGTCCCTGCCATACCTTCTTGTGTTTCTTGTGAGACTACCCAATCCCTAAACAATTTCCATCAGTTCTTATCCACGTCATCCCCACTCTTCCCTTATTCCTCTCCCTACTAAGCCCGGCCACATGTATGCTTGAAATGCTGAATTTGTGATCAGCCTTAATCTCCCTGGATACTTCCTCTCACTTCAACTGGCCAGGATCCCTAAAAACATCTCAAAATGAAACTATCCCCCTCACACCACACACAGTACTGTGCCAGGAGATGATCTCTATAGACCTTCTTCATGGCCACCATCTAGACATTATCATTCCATCATTTTCTGCCTAAAAAAAAACCAGTTCTGATGAAAATCATGGCATACATGTACATCACGGTTACAGTCATGCTTCTGTATTATGTTAGTTACTCAATCACGTCCAACTCTATGTGACCCCATGGACTGTAGCCCGCCAGGCTCCTCTGTCCATGGGGATTCTCCAGGCAAGAATACTGGAGTGGGTTGCCATGCCCTCCTCCAGGAGGTCTTCTCAACCCAGGGATTGAACCCAGCTCTCCTGCATTGCAAGCAGATTCTTTACTTCCCTGGATCAGGGAAGCCCAGGAATACTAGAGTGGGTAGCCTATCCCTTCTCCAGGGGGTCTTCTGGACCCAGGGATCAAACCAGGGTCTCCTGCATTGCAAGCAGATTCTTTATCAGCTGAGCTACCCAGGAAGCTCCATGCTGCTGTGATCTCCTTTTTATTCTTTCTTATGAGTAGAAGGCTGAGTGCATCTACATCACATCTATCCACATATTCACACATGTTGTCTTTGTTGTTAGAAATGACACATCTGTGTCCTCTCAGATCCTTGGCATCTTCACCTCAACCCACCCCTCCTTCCACCTCACCCTCAGGGCACCACAGCCCATGTTTCTGTACATGAGCTTGTCTCAGTTTATCTCCCCATTGTCTCTGAAAATCTGTCTCTTGCTTCCTATGCTTAAGAGTCACTGTTCTCCCTTCTGTTTCCCAAATAGGGATATTTTTATTCAGTTTGAAGGCTGACTCCAGCTATTGAATTGTAGCCAAATGAGTAGATTTTAAATAGCATCATATTTTACAGACCCCTTAAATTGTTCATTATAGGGAAAGTTTATTATTCTGATTTACCAGGGTAAAACACAGAAGTGAAACCTTCAGTAGTATATTCACCCTTGGCAATGATCCTGACCAAGCAATTGGTTTTGTCATTTTCATCATTTTCCCTCATTCCAACACTAAAGGAAACACCACACTCCTCCCAGGCCCATTTGTTAGATTCTTTATTTCCAAATTTGTCCAAAGGAGTTACACTATCTCTGCCAACACAGGCCAACTTTAGCCTTCCACAAACAATTAAGTTTCCTTAGTTTTAGGCCTGTCAGCATCTTATTTTTTTCTTTGATTCCTGATTCTTGCAACTCAACACTGCCTCCCTTCCTAGCCTATGTTAAGACCTGCTGAGGCCTTGAATTCTCTCTACCTCTCCATTTCTGGGGTTAAGCTTTCACTTTTAATATGTGATATACAAATTAGCTGTTTATTTAATTCTACAAGTTAAGTGGAGGTCTTCTCTTTTAGAGTTTAAGATTACATAATATCTCTTCCATTAGTTGGAGATCCACTCTCTATGAGCTTCAGCAACTCACTTGTATTTATTATTGCATGTATATGTGTGTCTGACTATCTCTCTGTTTTTGGAGACATTTCCAATAAAATAATAGTTCACAATTTTAATTCTTATATTGATGATCTTAATTCTTAAATAACACTTTATTTCTTGTTTCTTCTTAGCCTGTTTTACTCATAAAGATCTTTGGAAGATAGTAAAAAACTAAGTATGACAATGCAAGTTATATTTTTTCTTCAAATTTCAAGCTTATTTTGTGTGTTTGACATTTTGTAGCAATATAAGTATTATTCCAAATTGCATTCTCCATTTTCATTACTTGGAAATTGCTATGTGTCTCTTAATCTTTATGTTAGCTGGTGGTTGTTCAGTCACTCAGTCATGTCCACCTCTTTGTGACCCCATGGACTGCAGCACGCCAGGCTTCCCTGTCCATCATCAACTCCCAGAGTCTGCTCAAACTCATGTCCATCGAGTCGGTGATGCCATCCAACCATCTCATCCTCTGTCATCCCCTTCTCCTCCTGCCTTCTATCTCTCCCAGCATCACAATCTTTTTCAGTTAGTCAGCTCTTCGCATCAGGTGGCCAAAGTATTGGAGTTTCAGCTTCAGCATCAGTCCTTGCAATGAACATTCAGGACTGATTTCCTTTAGGATGGACTGGTTGGATCTCCTTGCAGTCCAAGGGACTCTCAAGAGCCTTCAGCACCACAGTTCAAAAGCATTATTTCTTCAGCGCTCAGTCTTCTTTATGGGCCAGCTCTCATAGCGATACATGGAAAACCATAGCTTTGACTAGAGAGATCTTTGTTGGCAAAGTATGTCTCTACTTTTTAGTACGCTGTTTAGGTTTGTCATAGTTTCCCACACCCCACCCCACCCCCAGGGGAAAAAAAAAAAGTTATCTGGTTAAGAACTTATTTTCCAGGGCATTTTACTCCAATTAATAAGGAGAAATGATTGTTAATAAGTTAAACCAGGCACTGGAGTGCACCTATAAAATATGTTGCTTTATTAGTCCATGTCACAAGCTTATGAGCTAGGTATGATTCCCTTATTAGGGATACAAATTTGGGCTTCAGAAATACTAAGTGTCTTGACTATATTTTCCAACAAGTTAATGCTAGAACTGGAATTCAGCATTATTTGGGCCCAGTCTAGGGTTTGCTTGTTCCAAAGCAATACTTGGAATTTTCTGTTTAAAGCTGTTAGATCAGCAGGTCTTCTGATAAAAGTTTTTCGTAGGCTTTGAGAGATAAATTCACAAGGCTGTCATAGAATACTATATTCCAGAACACCAAAGGCTGTCTCTTAATGCCTTCTATATAATGAACTGTGAACTTTTTACTTCACATTTGTTTTTTTCATCCAAATTAACAAAGAGAAACAATAAGAACTGAACTGTTTTTGTAACTTATTTCTGTTTATATCTTTCAACATGCTACTTTTTCCATAAAATTTATTCATCCTGATATAAAATCTGTCTTTAATCTGCCCATTGAATTTTTCATCTCAGGCATGTTTTCAGTTTGAGAAATTTAATCTACATATGCATATGTATATATACACATGCATACATACATGCAGATATGTTTGCAACATGTTTGTTACATGTCCTTATGTAACATTTTTAAATGAACATGCTGTTACGTAACATACTTGTTACAGACTAAACTGTTGTTTTCTTCACTTCTAAATCATATATTTAAGCCTTAACCCCTAGTGCTTAGAAAGTGACTGCATTTGAAGACAGGGCTTTAAAAATAAGTTAAAATGAGCCCTTAGGATGCAATCTGACTTGTGTCCTTTTAAGAAAAGCAAGAGACACTGGAAATGCATGTGAATAGAGGAACAGTCATCACCAACTCAGTGGACATGAGTTTGAGCAAACTCCAGAAGATAGTGAAGGACAGGAAGCCTGGCATGCTATAGTTCATAAGGTCACAGAGTCAGACATGGCTGAGTGAACAACAGAGGAATGATTATGTCAAGACGTTGTGATAAGGCCACCTTCAATAAGCCAGCAAGAGAGCTCCCACCAGGAAGCATCCTGCTAACCCTTCATCTTAGACTTCTGGTCTCCACAATGGTGGGAAACAGATTTCTGTTTATCAGCCCACACGGTTTGTGGCATTCTGTTATTACGGCCCTAGCAAAATAATATTAATACATTAGTTGTTCTTTTAACTTCTAATACTGTGGATTGCATATCTGTATGTTTCATATGTGTCAGTAATGGATCAGTTTGGGTTTGTTGGTCTTTTTCTTTTTTATAGGTCTTATTTTATTATTTCTTTATATGTTTTATAGTTTAATTGAATGCCAGCCATTATAAATGCAAAACTTTAGGGTCCTGGATATTTTGTATTCCCATTTATGTGCTTTGTTCTGAAACACATTACAGTAACTTGAATAAAGTTTGACCTTTTAGGTCTTGGTTTGAAGATTTGTTAGGTAAAACCAGAATAGCATTTGGTTTAAGATTAATTATTCCCCACTATAATGGCAAGACAGTTTTGAATACTCTAGCCAAAGTTCTTGAGTTACATAATTTTTTAGGCTGTTTCTTGGCAACAGGAACTATTCTAAGTACTATTCCAGGGAATATCAGGTACTGTTCCCTCTAATCCTTTCACATCTTGGGTGGTTTCCTCACAAGCTGATCAATACTCTGATGAATACTAAAGGGCCACCTATTGAAGGTCTTTGGAGTTTTCCCTCTGTGCAACTCTTGTTTCCAGAACTCAGCCTTGTCAATTCTAGCCCCCGTGGCTTTCCCAGATTCTCAGCTCTGTCACTTACACGTGGGGAGTCTTCTGCCTTTGTCATTCTTCAAAATATCAACTCTTTGCTGTTCCAACATAAAGTTCCAAGACGAACTTTAAAGACAAATATTTGGTTGGCCAAAAAGTTTGTGTGAGTTTTCTACATCATCCTATGGAAAAACCCAAAAGAACTTTTTGGCCAAACCATTATAACTGATTGAGTTTTAGAGGGTGAGAGGTGGTAAATTTCATATAATAAACATAAACAAATCTTAAGGGCACAAGTGAATGGATGTTGACAAAATGTACTCCGCCACATAAAATAATACTTTAACCAAATTATGTAATACCTTCCTTACTTAAAAAAGGGGCTTCCCTTGTGGCTCAGCTGGTAAAGAATCCACCTGAAATGTGGGAGACCTGGGTTTGATCCCTGGGTTGGGAAGATCCCCTGGAGAAGGGAAAGGCTACCCACTCCCGTAATCTGGCCTGGAGAATTCAGTCCATGGAGTTGCAAAGAGTCGGACATGACTGAGAAACTTTCTCCTCACTTAAGGAAGTTTCCTCTTATCCCTTTCCAGTTAGTATACACACCTCCACTGGAAACCACTGCTATGATGCCTATTACTTTAGTTTGCTTACTTTTATTTAAGTGTGATCATATATTGTGCCCTCTTTGATATCTGATTTCTATCCCTGAAAATAATGTTTTTACAATCCATTTATGTTAATGTATTTAACCAGACAAACAATTTTCTATTCTCTGAAATTCACAATTAGTGTATTTTTCTGTTGATGGACATTTGCACTCTTTCAATACTTTGATTATTGATAGACTTGGTGTTGATCATTCTTGTGAAAACTTTATACACATGTAAGTGTTCTTTTCTCTTTGGCAAATTCTACTTCGGAATAGTCATAAGGGATTTGATTTAGGCCATACGTGAATGGTCTAGTGGTTTTCTCCTCTTTCTTCAATTTCAGTCTGAATTTGTCAATAAGGAGTTCATGATCCAAGCCACAGTCAGCTCCCGGTCTTGTTTTTGCTGACTGTATAGAGCTTCTCCATCTTTGGCTGCAAAGAATATAATCTATCTGATTTCGGTGTTGACCATCTGGTTATATCCATGTGTAGAGTCTTCTCTTGTGTTGTTGGAAGAGGGTGTTTGCTATGACCAGTGCATTCTCTTGTCAAAACTCTATTAGTCTGTGCCCTGCTTCATTCCGCACTCCAAGGCCAAATTTGCCTGTTACTCCAGGTGTTTCTTGACTTCCTACTTTTGCATTCCAGTCCCCTATAATGAAAAGGACATCTTTTTTGGGTACTTCAGCTTCTTCAGTGTTACTGGTCGGGGCATAGACTTGGATTACTGTGAAATTGAATGGTTTGCCTTAGAAACTAACAGAGATCATTCTGTCATTTTTGAGATTGCATCCAAGTACTGCATTTTGGACTCTTGTTGACTATGATGGCTACTCCATTTCTTCTAAGGGATTCCTGCCCACAGTAGTAGATATAATGGTCATCTGAGTTAAATTCACCCATTCCTCTTGAGAGTCCCTTGGACTGCAAGGAGATCCAACCAGTCCATCCTAAAGGAGATCAGTCCTGGGTGTTCATTGGAAGGATTGATGCTGAAGCTGAAACTCCAATACTTTGGTTACCTGATGCGAAGAGTTGACTCATTTGAAAAGACCCTGATGCTGAGAAAGATTGAGGGCAGGAGGAGAAGGGGACGACAGAGGATGAGATGCCTGGATGGCATCACCGACTCGATGGGCATGAGTTTGAGTAAACTTCGGGAGTTGGTGATGGACAGGGAGGCCTGGCGTGCTGCGGTTCATGGGGTCGCAAAGAGTCGGACACGACTGAGCGACTGAACTGAACTGAACCTCGGAATAGAATTGCTGAATCAGTTTGCATGTATTTTAATAGTAAAAGAAGCTGCCAAACAGTTTAAGAAAAAGATTATATTATTTAGCACCTTCACTAACAGTGTTTGAGCATTCAAATTACTTTATATTTGTGCTAATATTTGGTACTGTCACTCCTTAAAACTTAGTGATTCTAATAGGTAGAGAGTCCTATCTTACCATGGATTTAACTTGCATCCCCATAGGAGTAATGCTTTTGAACACATTTTCATATGCTTACTTGCAATTTATATATTTCTGGTTTTGAAACTTCTGTTGAGTTAGATAAACCATTTTTAGTGTTTTCTCTTCTTACCTTTTTTGTTATTGACTGATACGAGGGTTTTGTTGTTGTTTTTAATAATAGTAAGCATATTAGACAAGACAAAAAATTTTATTCTTGGTCTAAGAAAAAAGTTAGATGATCTCCCAAGGTTATTTAAGTTTGACAAGGGTAAGGAATGAGACATTGTTTGAGAAATTTTTATCTTCTGAATTTTCCTATCAGTTCCATACACACATACACACGCACATATTCACATACATACATACATATGTATTTCTGAGCTTTCTATTCTGTTCCATTGGTCTATATGTTTGTTTTTATTCCAGTACCACCCTGTTTTAATTACTGTAACTTTGAGATATAGTTTGAAATCAGAAAGCATTATGGCTTCCACTTTAGTTCTGGTCTTTTTTTGGTTGGGAGGTGTTTGATTGCTGCTTCAATCTCTTCTCTGTTTTTTGTTGAGACTTCTTCTTCCTCTTTTTATAATTCACATGGTAGATTTTATCTCTCTAAAAATTTAAGAAAATTTTATCAAAATAGATGATCAAATGAGCAAAAATACAACTTGCAGAGTGGAGGGAGATATCTCAAAAAGGGCTCAACACTGGTCCAGATTATTCTTAGGCAGTATTTCTTAAAACAGTTTCTCCACATTCTAACATCATCATTTTATTTTTTGAGTAATGATAGATTTTGCCAACCTGCCTTTTTGTGTATTTTCATGTAGTTGTAATTCAGGAGTAACAAAGAAATATGTGAGCAAACCTTGATAAATATAGGAGATAAGGTAGGAGGAATATAACCAAGCTATACCACAGGTGACCTTACAATTTAAGGTTGGTATTTGGCTGTTGTTTAGCTGTGAGTCATGTCTAACTCTTTTATGACCCCATGAACTGTAGCCCGCCAGGCTCCTCTGTCCATGGGATTTCCCAAGCAAGAATACTAGGGTAGGTTGCTATTTTCTACTCCAGGGGATCTTCCAGACTCAGAGATTGAACCATGTGTCCTTCATTGGCAGACAGATTCTTCACCCTTGAGCCACTAGGGGAGACAGTATTTAGCTATGTTGACTAGAAATATTATTAATTTGTTTTAAAATATTGCCAATCTCATATATTGTACCACATATTTTACCATAGAATAAACAAAACTTGTTATTTTTTACTGCAATAAGAACACATCATGAGAGAGAAAATAAATAGTATTAAGTATAGGCCCAATATTATACAGATGATTTCTAGAACCTAATCATCTTGAATAACTGAAACTTTATATCCATTTCATGTGAGGCTTCTTTATTAAGGAGTTCATAGCAACTGTAGGCAAGCAAGTCTATAAAACAAACAAAGTATTGCAAAAAACAAAAGCTCTTTCTTAGTTGTTTATATGCAAGTTGTTTATATGACAGTTGAAACATCAGAAAGTATTCAGTGAACTACAGTATTTGAGGATGGTTGGCATAAATTAGAGTATTTCAGAGAATTACAGGAGATGCAAAAAGAAAGTTTCAACACTGATTACTTTATGAAGTATCTTACTGTGCTAATTTGGGGATTATTCTGAAAGCAGTGGAGAGATAATGCAGAATTTTAAGGAGTACTCAAAAAATCATATTATTGATCCAGAAAGATCATGTCATGGGAAGTTTCTCTGTGGAATGACATTTTAATTGAAATAGATAAGACAAGGAGCCAGCCAAGCAACATACATGGGGGGAAATATTATCATTATAATAACAAGAAGAACAAATAAGCTCTATACACCTGGCTTTCCCTATCTGCAAGCTCTGCATTCATGGATTCAACCAACAGAGGATCAAAGACATTCAAAAAAAAAAAAAAAAAAATTCAGAAAGTTCCAAAAAGCAAAACTTGAATTTATCATATGCTAAAAACTGTCTCCATAGATTTACCATTATATTTAAAACTATTGAAGGTGGTTTCACAATGTATTGGATTAATTACGGGATATGGGAGGATGTATGCAGAGTTGTATGCAGATACTGTCATCTTATACAGAGACTTGAGCATCCAAGGCTCTGGGCATTTGCAGGGATCCTAGAATCAGTCTTTCAAAGATCCTGAGAGACTGCAGTATTTGAGTGAAGTTCAGGATGTTTCATCTGAGTTAAATTCACCCATTCCAGTCCATTTTAGTTTGCTGATTTCTAAAATGTCGATGTTCACTTTTGCCATCTCCTGTTTGACCTCTTCTAATTTGCCTTGATTCATGGGCCTAACATTCCAGGTTCCTATGCAGTATTGCTCTTTACAGCATCAGACTTTACTTCAGTCACCAGTCACATCCACAACTGGGTGTTGTTTGTGCTTTCGCTCCATCTATTCATTCTTTCTGAAGCTATGTCTCCACTGATCTCCAGTAGTATATTGGGCACCTACTGAACTGGGGAATTCGTCTTTCAGGGTCCTATCTTTTTGCCTTTTCATACTGTTCTTGGGGTTCTCAAGGCAAGAATACTGAAGTGGTTTGCCATTCCCTTCTCCAGTGGACCACACTTTGTGAGCACTCTCCACCATGACCCTTGGTCTTGGGTGGCCCTACACAGCATGGCTCATAGTTTCACTGAGTTAGACAAGGACATGGTCTATGTGATCAGATTGGTTAGTTTTCTGTGACTGTAGTTTTCATTTAAGGAATCAGCAAATGAAAATGGACTGGAATGGGTGAATTTAACTCAGATGTCCATTACATCCACTACTATGGGCAAGAATCATTTAGAAGAAATGGACTAGCCAACACAGTCAACAAAAGAGTCTGAAATGCAGTACTTGGATGCAATCTCAAAAATGACAGAATGATCTCTGTTTGTTTCCAAGGCAAACCATTCAATATCATGGTAATCCAAGTCTATGCCCCAACCAGTAATGCCAAAGAAGCTGATGTTGAATGGTTCTAAGAAGACCTACAAGACCTTCTAGAACTAACACTCAAAAAATATGTCCTTTTCATTGTAGGGGACTGGAATGCAAAAGTAGGAAGTCAAGAAATACCTGGAGTAACAGGCAAATTTGGCCTTGGAGTACAGAATGAAGCAGGGCAAAGGCTAATAGCATTTTGCCAAGAGCACACACTGGTCATAGCAAACACCTTCTTCCAACAACACAAGAGAGGACTACACATGGACGTCACCAGATCGTCAATACTAAAATTACATTGATTATATCCTTTGCAGCCAAAGATGGAGAATCTCTCTACAGTCAGCAACAACAAGACTTGGAGCTGACTGTGGCACAGATCATGAACTCCTTATTGCCAAATTCACACTTAAATTGAAGAAAGTAGGGAAAACCTCTAGACCATTTAGGTAGGACCTAAATCAAAACCCTTAGGATTATACAGTAGAAGTGACAAATAGATTCAAGGGACTAGACCTGATAGACAGAGTGCCTAAAGACCTATGGATGGAGGTTAATGACATTGTTCAGGAGGCAGTGATCAAGACCATCCCCAAGAAAAAGAAATGCAAAAAGGCAAACTGGTTGTCTGAGGAAGCCATACAAATAACTGAGAAGAGAAGCAAAAAGCAAAGGAGAAAAGGAAAGATATTGCCATTTGAATGCAGGGTTCCAAAGAATAGCAAGAAGAGATAAGAAAGCCTTCCTCATTGATCAGTGCAAGGAAATAGAGAAAAACAATAGAATGGGAAAGACTAGAGAGCTTGACATGAAAATTAGAGATACTAAGGGAACATTTCATGCAAAGATGGGCACAATAAAGGACAGAAATGGGATGGACCTAACAGAAGCAGAGGTATCCTGCTTAAGAAGAGGTGCCAAGATTACACAGAAGAACTACACAAACAGATCTTCATGACCCAGATAATCATGTTGGCGTGATCATTCACCTAGAGCCAGACATCCTGGATTGCAAAGTCAAGTGGGTCTTAAGAAGCATCACTACAAACAAAGCTAGTGGAGGTGATGGAATTCCAGTTGAGCTATTTCAAATCCTAAAAGACGGTACTGTGAAAGTGCTGCACTCAATATGCCAGCAAAATTTGTAAAACTCAGCAGTGGCCACAGGACTGGAAAATGTCTGTTTTCATTCCAATCCCAAGAATGGCAGTGCCAAAGAATGCTCAAACTACCGTACTATTGCACTCATATCACAGGTGAGCAGAGTAATGCTCAAAATTCTCCAAGTCAGGCTTCAACAGTGTGTTAACCATGAACTTCCAGATGTTCAAAGTGGACTGAGAAAAGACAGAGGAACCAGAAATCAAATTGCCAACATCCATTGGATCATTGAAAAAAAGCAAGAGAGTTCCAGAAAAACATCTACTTCTGCTTTTTAAATATACCAAAACCTCTGACTGTGTGGATCACAGCAAACTGTGTGAAGTTCTTAAAGATATAGGATTATCAGACCACCTGACATTCCTCCTGAGAAATCATCTGTATGCAGGTCAAGAAGGAACAGTTAGAACAGGACATGGAAAAACAGACTGGTTCCAAATTGGGAAAGGAGTATGTCAAGGCTGTATCTGTCACCCTGCTTATTTAACTTATATGCCAAGTACATCATGTGAAATGCTGGGCTGGATGAAACACAAGCTAGAATCAAGATTACTGGGAGAAATATCAATAACCTCAGATATGCAAATGACACCACCCTTATGGCAGAAAGCAAAGAGGAACTAAAGAGCCTCATGATGAATGTGAAAGAGGGGAGTGAAAAAGTTGGCCTAAAACTAAACACTCAGAAAACTAAAATCATGGCATCTGGTCCCGCCACTTCATGACACATAAATGGGGAAACAATGGAAACAATAACAGACTTTATTTTGGGGTGCTCTAAAATCACTGCAGATGGTGACTGCAGCCATGAAAGTAAAAGACACTTGCTCCTTGGAAGAAAAGTTATGACCAACCAAACACCATCTTAAAAAACACAGACATTACTTTGCCAACAAAGGTCCATCTAGTCAAAGCTATGGTTTTTCCTGTGGTCATGTATGGATGTGAGAGTTGGACTATAAAGAAAGCTGAGCGCCGAAGAATTGATGCTTTTGAACTGTGGTGTTGGAGAAGACTCTTGAGAGTCTCTTAGGAGATCCGATCTGTCCATCCTAAAGGAAATAAATCCTGAATATTCATTGGAAGAACTGATGCTGAAGCTGAAACTCCAATATTGTGGCCACCTGATGCAAAGAACTGACTCACTGGAAAAGACACTGATGCTGGGAAAGATTTAAGCCTGAGGAGAAGGGGATGACAGAGGATGAGATGGTTGGATGGCATCACCAACTCAATGGACATGAGTTTAAATAGGCTCCAGGCATTGGTGATGGACAGGGAAGCCTGGTGTGCAGCAGTACATGGGGTCGCAAAGAGTCGGACACGACTGAGCGACTGAACTGAACTGAACTGAACTGAACTGAACTGAACTGAATAGTATGTTTCAGCTTCCCCTGGCTCAGATGGTAAAGAATCTGCCTGCAATGCAGTAGGCCCAGGTTCGTTCCCTGGGTCACCAAGAGCCTGTGGAGAACGGAATGGCAACCCTCTCCAATATTCTTGCCTGGATATATTCCCATGGACAGAGGAGCATGGCAGACTACAGTCCATGGGGTTGCAAAGAGCTGGACACAACTGAGCAACTAACACTACTACAGTTCAGGAACAGAAGATAAAGTCAGAGTGGATAAAAAGAATAGTATAAGAATAAAGTATAAAAAGAATAATACAAGTTGTACTTCTAAGCAAAGGTCAAGTGATTTTAGAGTTGGAAGTTAGATTAAGGAGTTTCCTTGGATTTTCCTCTAAGTGTAGTTTAAAACAACTGAAACATGAGCAACAGAGTAAATTTACTTCTTTATGTTTTAAAGTATTTATTCCACCTGTTGGGTAGAGAGCAAATTGAAAAAACGCAGATGCAGAGCTATAGCATGGAAGAAAGAGCTGACATGTCTCTAGGAAACTGTTTTTAGTGGTAGGGAGGGAAAGAAGTGGAATGGTTTGTGAAGTGGAGTAAAAACCATGCAAGACTAGAAGGGTATTGACTTGGGGATGTGATACAGAGAGGGAAATTTAGTTTTCCCGGTGGCTTAGATGGTAAAGAATCTGCCTGCAAGGTGGGAGACCCGGATTCTATCCTTAGGTCGGGCACATCCCCAGGAGAGGGGAATGGCAATCCACTCCAGTGTTCTTGCCTGGAGAATCCTGTGGGCAGAGGAGCCTGGCGGGCTTCAGTCCATGGGGTAGCAAAGAGTTGAACACAAAAGAGTGACCAACACTTACTTAGGTGTGTGGCATTAAACTGTTGGTGAATTACAGCAACCTTTACTGAAATAGGGACCCAGAAATGAAAATTGAGGTACAGTTGGAGGTCTCATGTAGGTAGCAATGAAATTGAATCCAGAAACATGAAGAAAGATGAGAGCCAGAGACATGAAAATCGTTGAGTATGTAAATAGCAGTTACAGCTAAGAGTTGGAAAAGATGGTTCATGATATGATGTTAATGAAAATATTACCCACCACATTGGATTTTGGAGTGATTAAATAAGTTAATATATTTACAGTTCTTTCAACAGTGTCTGTATTAACAATTTGTATTTTTATTTTTAGGTCTTGATAACTAATTAGATGTCTATAGTAAGCAGTAAATAGTAACTGGAAATGTGTTTATGGATCTCAGATTATGTGGTGAACAAAGATTTTTCATATAGGTAAAAGCTAGGTGAGGCATTCTGAGGCAATAGAATATCTTAATTAAATTCTCATGACCTAGAGTCAAAAAGAATTATGTTCACACTTCTGCTGTCTAGCTTACTATTATGCATGTGTACGACGGTGCACAACTTGAATAAACTTTAGCTCTTCTCTGATAGTCATACAATTATGATTCTTATGGAGTTCTTGTAAGGGTTAAATATATTAATGCTTGTAAAGACCTGCAAAATGTGAGGCACATAGTAAAATCACTGTTTCTCCCTTTCTGTGTCCGTCTCTCTGTGGATCTATAGCGTGTAGAATATATGTCAGTACGATAATTACATGTAACTATATTTTAGGGTGACTATAAGAACTGAGGATTCTGCCCAGAAGAGCACGTGTTTTAAAGAGATAGTCATACGATCATAAAAGAGACTGAAGAAAAGAAACTAAGGAACTTTAGAGAAAGTGCCTTTTTCTAAGTTCTGAGAAATGGCACTGAATATTCCACAGAAAGCTAAGAGTTTCCAAAACGTGCCACAAAACACAGTAACAGTCATCAGTTAATTTGCCAGATGATGCCAGTAATTTGTCATTTATGTGTTTAGGGAGATGGAGACAAAATTCAGGTAGCTAGACTCATAGCAAATATTTATTAAGAACCAGAAAGTTTAAAAATATTGGTATATGTTTTAAAGATTTTTTTTATAAACAAGTTATGATAGATAAGAAATAAGAGATGATTTCACTTAGCATTTTTGTCAGCAGTCTCCTTCATGGCTGACTCAAGGATTTAATCCTGAATGATATCATTACAGTATTCGTCATTATGTGAGCAGTAGATTTGTGGTAAATAGTAAACTTCCAAAGAGCGATAAAACTATCATAAACAGTTCAACATACAAAATACAATTTTAAAAAGCCAATGTTTTCCTTCACAGATACTTTTTTTCCTGTCCTCTGAAATGAAGCCATACTGAATTAAGCTTTTGAGTATCTTTTAGATTTGACTTTAAAAAAAGAAAATAGCAATATCAAGATTATATCAGCTAAAATAAATTTGGTCATATTCTTGAATCATTAGAATGGGTCTGATTTCATTTTAGTTATAACTTGGATGTAGATATTTCAAAATTATCAAATTTAAATCCTTGTTAAAAGTATAGGATATCACTAACAGTTATTCAACACATGGCCTAAATATTTTTAAGTAGTTTCTGTGTGTTCCAGCAACTTTATATGTATATGTATCCCCTCTAAAAAACTTATAAGCACATATCTGTGGTAACTACCCCTGAAGCTGGCATTATGATAACTTTACAAATGGAGAAACAAAAACTTATAGGGAACAGATTACTTACTCAATGTGGAGTAGTAAATTTACTGAACAGAATATAGTACCTAAAAACTACCAACCTAAATACATAACATGCTTTACTGATTTCATTGGAATATTTAAAAATGTGTGTTTGTGTGTATTTTTTTTTATTACTTAGGCACAGCTTGATTTTACCTTTTATTTATTTATTTTTTTAGCTGCACCTCATTGCATGCAGAACTTTCCCAACCAGGGATGCAACCCACATCCCCTGCAGTGGAAGTGCAAAATCTTAATCACCAGGAAGCTCCTTGCTTTTCATTTTATTTAGTATATGCTGGCTTCATTGATTGGGCCCCTTAATTCATGTAAGTGATTTATTTTAATGTTATATATTCATATAAGAAGAATTCTTAGGTCATTAATACTTTGCCTTTGACATAAAATCTTAATAAAGACCAGATCTCCAAGTAATTTGGGTACCATTCCCTAAAGTGATATTGCAGACCTGGGCCACTAAAATGTGCAGAGCAAATTTCTACTTGAGATAATGAAAAGTAAGTTTCAAAGACTCTCATTTGCACAGATCCCTTCTGATGACATAGGATTAGCCTTTGCAATATGTTTATTTGGTCATTTCATTCCTCTTAGTGGCCACCAAGACTGTATAAATGTGTGGTTTCATGAGCCCTGGAATCCATTTTTGTAAATCAACATTTAAAACTCGGGCGAGACAGCAAAAGAGACACATGTGTAAAGAACAGACTGTTGGACTCTGTGGGAGAAAGCGAGGGTGGGATGTTTGAGAGAATAGCATTGAAACATGTATATTACCATATGTGAAGCAGATTGCTAGTCCAGGTTCGATGCATGAGACAGGGTGCTCAGGGCTGGTGTACTGGGATGACCCCGAGGGATGGGATGGGGAGGGAGGGGGGTTCAGGATGGGGGAGAGATGTTCACACATGGCTGATTCATGGGAACGTATGGCAAAAACCACCACAATATTGTAAAGTAATTAGCCTCCAATGAAAATAAATAAAAAATATATATATCAAAAAAAAAAAAAAGAAAAGGAGAGACATCACTTTGTCAACAAAAGTCCATATAGTCAAAGCTATGGTTTTTCCAGTACTCAAGTATGGATGTGAGAGTTGGACCATAAAGAAGACTGAACACCAAAGAATTGATGCTTTAGAACTGTGGTGCTGAAGAAGACTCTTGAGAGTCCTGTAGACAGCAAAGAGATCAAACCAGTCAATCCTAAAGGAAATCAAATCTGAATATTCATTGGAAGGACTGATACTGAAGCTCCAATGCTCTGGCCACCTGATTCAAAGAGCTGATTTATTATGAAAAGACTCTGATTCTGGGAAAGATTGAAGGCAGGAGGAGAACAGGATAACAGAGGATGAGATGGTTGGATGGCATCACCGACTCAGTGGACCTTAGTCCAAGCTCTGGGAGATGGTGAAGGACAGAGAAGTCTGGTGTGCTGCCGTCCATGGGGTTGCAAAGAGTCAGACACAACTTAGCAACTGAACTACAACACCACCCAGAGGGCCTAGTGCTAGTTACTTAATCTTTTTGTGGCTTTGTTTCCTTGTTTATAAGTTTGGAACAACAAAAAAAATATGTCATTCTTACAGTTGTGTGGGAATAAAATATATTAAAAAAAAAAAAAAAAACTTGGTTAAACCCACCCCATTCAGGCACTTTTGTCAAATATCACTTTTGTTTTGATTTTTTATTACTCCTCAGAATTTTCTATATTTTCAAACTTCATGTTATAAAAAATAACACATTGTAAAAGTATTATTGGGTTTATCTGAAACTCAAAGTACATGTACTCTAGTCCTGACTCTGTTATCAACTCTCTGCGTGATGTTAGTTAAGTGTTAGTTGCTCAGCTATGTCCAATTCTTTGTGAGCCCATGGGCTGAAGCCCGCCAAGCGTCTCTGTCCAGGCTCCTCTGTCGATTTCCCAGGCAAGAATATTGGAGTGGGTCGCCATTCCCTTCTTCAGGGGATCTTCCCAACCCAGGGATTAAACCTGTGTCTCCTATGTCTCCTGCATTGGCAGGCAGCTTCTTTACCACCAGCACCACCTGGGAAGTTCAAGCACTTCCCTTCTCTGAGCCTGTTTCCCTAGATGGAAAAAAGGGAGATTGCCTCCTGTTCAGAAACCTTGTGTGTTGTGTCAGAGTTGAATCAGTGTTAGTGTGGGGGCAGTACAATTGTAGATGGCTTTGCTTATGAATTTTCTTTTCTCTATATTTCATACTTTTTTATAATGATACGGTTTCAGTTTATCTTTTTTTCTCACAGTTTGGCAGTGTTAACTACATTCACATTATGGTACAACCAAGACCCCTAGAACACTTCCACCTCACAAAACTGAAGCTCTGTACCTATTGAACAACTCCCCATTTTCTCTTCCTTTCAGTCCCTGGCAAATACTTTCTATTCAAATTCAACTTTCTATTTCTATGGGTTTGACATACTTAAGATGTCTCATATAAATGGAATTATACAGTATCTGTCTTTTTGTGACTGGCTTTTATCACTTAGCAAAACATCCTCAAGATTCATCTATGTTGTAATATACAACAATTTCCTTCTCTTGCAAGGCAGATAATATTTCACTGGTTGTCTACACGATAGTTTTTTGTCTTTTCACCCAACAGTGGATATTTAGCTCGCTTTCTCCTCTTGGCTATTGTGAATGCTGCTGCAACAAACATGGATGTACAAGTATCTCTTTGAGATTCTACCAACTGTTATTTTGGATACATAGCCAGAAGTGGAATTTCTGCATCATCTGGCAATTCTATTTTTAATTTTTCCAAAAAACATGCATATTGTTTTCTGTAGAGGCTGCAGCACTGTGCATTCCCACCAGTAATGCGCAAGAGTTTTGATTGTTGCACATATTCTTTGGAGAATATCTATTCAAGCCTTGCTCTGTACATTTATTCATTTATTAGGTTGCTTTGTTGTTGAGTTGTAGGAGTTCATTATTCTATACATTTAACCCCTTATCAAATATGATTTTCAGATGTTTCCTCCTATTCTATATGTTGCATTTCTATACTTTGTTGGTTGTTTCCTTTGATACGAAGAAGTTTGTAATTTTAATGGAGTCCAATTTATTTACTGACTGTTTCTGGTGACATATCTAAGACATAATGTCAATCCAATGTCATCAAGCTTTTGCCCTATATTCTGTACTTTTATAGTTTTAGGTATTATATTTAGGTCTTAAATCATCCTTAGTTAATTTTTGTAATATTGTAAAAACTCCAATTTTATTCTTTTGCTTCTGGATGTTCAGTTTTCAAAACACTGGTAAAGAGATTATCCTTTCCTCCTAGTGTGGTCTTGGCACCCTTTTCAAAGATCTTCTGACCATTTATTCTCAGTCTGTCTTGTTCTATTGGTCTATTTGTCTTTGTACCAGTACCACACTTTTTATTACTCTACCTTCATAATATAATTTGAAATCAGGAATTTCCATGCTTCTAAAAATGTTTGTATTACTTTGTGAATAGTAGCCACACTGAGATATAATTCACATAATATAAAATTCAGCCTTTTAAAATGTACAGTTCATTTTTAGGACATTCACAAAATAGTGTCAATATAGTCACTATCTAGTTAAGACTGTAATCTCTCCAGAAAGAAACCCCATAATCATTAACAACCACTCCCCATTTCCTCCTCTTTCTCCTGACAGCAATTCACTGATTTTCTGTCTCCATGGATTTACCTATACTGGACATTTTATAGAAGTGAAATTATTCAATATGTTGCCCTTCATGACTGGCTTCTTTCATTTCATAAAACATTTTCAGGTATGTCCATGTTATAGCATAAATGAGTAGCTCATTTTTTTGTATCACTAGCTAGTATTTCATAGTGTGGATACACCATACTTTGTTCATCCATTCATCATTTAATGGACATTTAGGTTGTTTCTACTTTTCTTGCTATCACGAATAATGTCATGGACTTGGCTTTAACACAGGTGTCAAAAATGGACAAGCTAAATTGCTTTCCCTAGATAAAATATAGATTTATAATTTTCAAAACAAGCATAACATTAGTCATAATTTTAAAATATGTGATAAAATTACAATAAAATACTAATATCTATTACCAATTTGGGTTTTAAAAGTGAACTTTAGGTAGAATTAACTATACCAGTATACCAAGCCTTCCTCCACAATAAATGCTGGGTTTACTGGCTAAAAAAATCACCCAAACAGTATATTAAAAGCATCTTTGATAAACCTCTTTATTCCCATAATTTCTGATTCTTTCTATGCTGTTGGGATTAACATATTCTAAGCGTTATTTCAAGAAAGATGGAGAGATTTTAATTAATTTCTTGTTATTCAGTCACTCAGTCATGTCCAACTCTTTGCATAACCCATGGACTGCTGCATGCCAGGTTTCCTTGTCTGACACCATTTCCCTGAGTATGCTCAACCTCATGTCCATTGAGTCGGTGATGCCATCTAACCATCTCATCCTTTGCTGCCCCCTTCTCCTCCTGCTCTCAATGTTTCCCAGCATCAGGGTCTTTTCCAGTCAGCCAGCTCTTTGTATCAGGTAGCCAAAGTACTGGAGCTTCAGCTTCAGCATCAATCCTTCCAGTGAATATTTAGGGTTGATTTTCTTTAGGATTAACTAGTTTGATCTCCTTGCAGTCCAAGGGAATCTCAAGAGTCTTCTCCAACACCCCAGTTCAAAAGCATGAATTGTTTGGCCCTCAGCCTTCTTTACAGTCCAACTCACACAATTGTACATGACTACTGGGAAAACTGAGGCTTCCCTGGTGGCTCAGATAGTAAAGCGTCTGCCTACAATGCGGGAGACCCGGGTTCAATCCCTGGGTTGGAAAGATCTCCTGGAGAAGGAAATGGCACCCCACTCCAGTACTCTTGCCTGGAAAATCCCATGGACAGAGGAGCTTGGTAGGCTACAGTCCATGGGGTTGCCAAGAGTCAGACACGACTTCACATTCACATTCACTGGAAAAACCATAGCTTTGATTATAAGGACATTTGTCAACAAAATGATGTCTCTGCTTTTTAATACTCTGTCTAGGTTTGTCATAGCTTTTCTTCCAAGGAGCAAGCATCTTTTAATTTCATGGCTGCAGTCACCATCTGCAGTGATTTTGGACCCCAAGAAAATAAAGTCTGTCACTGTTTCCATTGTTTCCCCATGTATTTGCCATGAAGTGATGGGACTTAGTTTGAAGTGATGATCTTAGTTTGCTGAATGTTGAGTTCTAAGCCCACTTTTTCACTCTCCTCTTTCACTTTCAACAAGAGGCTCTTTAGTTCTTCTTCATTTTCTGCCATTAGGGTGGTGTCATTTGCATATCTGAGATTATTGATATTTCTCTTAGCAATCTTGATTCCAGCTTGTGCTTCATCCAACCTAGGATTTTGCATGATATTCTAAAAAGCAGAGATATTACTTTGCCAACAAAGGTCCATCTAGTCAAGGCTATGGTTTTTCCAGTGGTCATGTATGGATGTGAGAGTTGAACTGTGAGGAAAACTGAGTGCCAAAGAATTGATGCTTTTGAACTGTGGTGTTGGAGAAGACTCTTGAGAGTCCCTTGGACTGCAAGGAGATCCAGCCAGTCCATCCTGAAGATCAGTCCCGGGTGTTCACTAGAAGGACTGATGATGAAGCTGAAACTCCAGTACTTTGGCCACCTGATGCGAAGAACTGACTCATTGGAGAAGACCCTGATGCCGGGAGGGATCGGGGGCAGGAGGGGAAGGGGACGACAGAGGATGAGATGGCTGGATGGCATCACCAGCTTGATGGACATGAGTTTGAGTAAACTCCGGGGGTTGGTGGTAGACAGGGAGGCCTGGTGTGCTGTGCTTCATGGGGTGGCAGAGAGTCTGACACGACTGAGCAACTGAACTGAACTGAACTGAACTATGCATATGAGTTAAATAAGCAGGGTGACAAGATACAGCTTTGATGTATTCCTTTCCCAACTTTGAACCAGTCTGTTGTTCCATGTCCAGTTCTAACTGTTGCTTCCTGACCTGCATACAGGTTCCTCAGGAGGCAGGTCAGGTGTTCTAGTATTCCCATCTCTTTGTTCCACACAGTCAAAAGGTTTAGTGTAGTCAGTGAAGCAGTAGTAGGTTTTTCCTGTAATTCTCTTGCTTTTTCTTTAATACAACAGATGTTGGCAATTTGATCTCTGGTTCCTCTGCCTTGTCTATATTCAGCTTGAACATCTGGTTCACATATTGTTGGAGCCTAGCTTGAAGGATTTTGAGCATTACCTTGCTAGCATGTGAAATAAGCACAATTTTTCAGTAGTTTGAACATTCTTTGTCATTGCCCTCCTTTGTGATTGGAATGAAAACTGACCTTTTCCAGTCCTGTGGCCACTGCTGAGTTTTCCAGATTTGTTGGTATATTGAGTGCAGCACTCTCACAGCATCATCTTTTAGGGTTTGAAATAGCTCAGCTGGAATTCCATCATCTCTACTAGCTTTGTTCATAGTAACGCTTCCTGAGACCCACTTGACTTCATGTTCCAGGATGACTGGCTCTAGGTGAGTGACCACACCATCATATTTATCTGGGTCATTAAGATCTTTGTTTGTGTATTTCTTCTGTGTATTCTTGACACTTCTTAATCTCTTATGCTTGTCAGGTCCTTACCATTTATGTCCTTTATTGTGCTCATCATTGCATTAAGTGTTCCCTTAGTATCCCTCATGTTTTTTAAATTTTATTTATTTTTATTGGAGGCTAATTACAATATTATGATGGTTTTTGCTATATATCAACATGAATCAGCCATAGGTGTTCATGTTCACTCCGTCCTGAACCCCTCTCCCACCTCCCTCCCACCCTATCCCTTTAGGTTGCCACAGAGCACCAGCTTTGAGTTCCCTGCTTCATGCATCGATCTCTCACTGGTCATCTATATTGCATATGGTAATACATAGGTTTCAGTTCTATTCTCTCAAATCATTCCACCCTCTCCTTCTCCCACTGAGTCCAAAAGTCTGTTCTGTATGTCTGTGTCTCCTTTGCTTCCCCATAGGTTGAATACTTGGTACTATTCTTCTAGAGTCCACATGTATGCATTAATATATAGTATGTGTCTTTCTCTTTCTTACTTCACTCTGTGTAACAGGCTCTAAGTTCATCCACCACATTAGAACTAAATCAAATGTGTCCCTTTTTATAGCTGAATAATATTCCATTGTGTACATGTACACAACTTCTTATCCATTCATCTGTCAATGGACATTCTAGGTTGCTTCCATGTCCTAGCTATTGTAAATAGTGCTGCAATGAATATTGGGGTACATGTGTCTCCCTCAATTCTGGTTTCCTTGCAGTGTATGCCTAGCAGTGGGATTTCTGAGTCATATGGGAGTTCTTTTCTGAGTTTTTTAAGGAGTCTCCACACTCTTCACCATAGTGGCTGTACCAGTTTGTATTCCCACCAACAGTGTAAGAGGGCTCCATTTGCTCCACACCCTCTCCAGCATTTATTGTTTGTAGACTCTGGTGATGGCCATTCTGACCAGTGTGAGATGATACCTCATTGTGGTTTTGATTTGCATTTTTCTGATAATTAGTGATGTTGAGCATCTTTTCATGTGTTTATTAGCCATCCATATGTCTTCTTTGGAGAAATGTCTGTTTAGGTCTTCTGCCCACTTTTTGATAGGGTTGTTCACTTATCTGATATTGAGCTGCATGAGCTACTTGTATATTTTGGAGATTAATTCTTTGTCAGTTATTTGATTTGCTATTTTTTTCTCCCATTCTGAAGACTGTCTTTTCACCTTACTTAACAGTTTCCTTCATTGTGCAAAAGCTTTAAAGTTTAATAAGTCCCATTTGTTTACTTTGGTTTTTATTTCCATTACTCTGGGAGGTGGGTCACAGAGGATCTTGCTGTGACTTATGTCGGAGAGTGTTCTACCTATGTTTTCCTCTAAGACTTTTATAGCTTCTGGTCTTACATTTAGGCCTTTAATTCATTTTGAGTTTACTTTTGTGTATGGTGTTAGGAAGTGTTCTAGTTTAATTCTTTTATACATAGTTGACCAGTTTTCCCACACCACTTGTTGAAGAGGCTGTCTTTTCTCCATTGTATATTTTTTGCCTCCTGTCAAATATAAGGTGCCCATAGGTGTGTGGATTTATCTCCGGACTTTCTGTTTTTTTCCATTGATCTATATTTCTGTCTTTGTGCCAGTACCACAGTGTCTTGATGACTGTAACTTTGTAATATAGACTGAAGACAGGAAGGTTAATTCCTCCAGTTTCATTCTTTATCAAAATTGCTTTGGCTATTCAGGGTCTTTTGTGTTTCCATACAGATTGTGAAATTATTTGTTTTAGTTCTGTGAAAAATACCATTGGTAGTTTGATAGGGAATGCATTGTATCTATAGATTGCTTTGGATAATATACTTATTTTCACTATATTGAATTTTCCAATCCAAGAACATGGTGTATTTCTCCATCTATTTGTGTCATCTTTGATTTCTTTCATAGTGTTTTATAATTTTCTGTATACAGGTGTTTTATATCTTTAGGTAAATTTACTCCTAAGTATTTTATTGTCTTCATTGCAATGGTGAATGGGATTGTTTCCTTAATTTCTCTTTCTGATTTTTCATTGTTAGTGTATAGGAATGGAAGGGATTTATATCCTGTGATTTATATCCTGTGACTTTACTATATTCACTGAGTAGCTCTAGTACTTTTCTGGTGGCATCTTTAGGGTTTTCTATGTAAAGGATCATGTCCTCTGCAAACAGAGTTTTACTTCTTTTCCAATCTGGATTCTTTTTATTTTTCTTCTCTGATTCCTGTGGCTAGACTTTCAAAACTATGTTGAATAGTAGTGATGAAAGTGGGCACCTTTGTCTTGTTCTGATTTTAGAGGAAATGCTCTCAGTTTTTTGCCATTGAGGATAATGTTGGCTGTGGTTCTGTTGTATATGGCTTTTATCATATTGAGGTATGTTCCTTCTTTGCCTACTTTCTGGAGAGTTTTTATCATAAATGGGTGTTGAATTTTGTCAAAGGCTTTCTCTGCATCTATTGAAACAATCATATGATTTTTTATCTTTCAATTTGTTAATATGGTGTTTCACATTGACTTGTGAATATTGAATCCTTGCATCCCTGGAATAAAGCCTACTTGATCATGACATATGATCTTTTTAATATGTTGTTGGGTTTTGTTTGCTAGAATTCTCTTGAGGATTTTTCCATCTATGTTCATCAGTGATATTGGCATGTAGTTTTCTGGTTAAAGACTTCCCAGGTGGCTCAGACAGTCAAGCATCTGCCTACAATGTGGGAGACCTAGGTTCAATTCCTGGGTAGGGAAGATCCCCTGGAGAAGGAAATGGCAACACACTCCAGTACTCTTGCCTCAAAAATCCCATTTTTGAGGCAATCCTATGGAGGGGCCTGGTAGGCTACAGGCCATGGAGTCACAAAGAGTCGGATATGACTGAGCGACTTCAGCTTCCTTCTTTCTTTCTTTTCTATTTTGTGGCAGCTTTGTCTGGTTTTGGTATCAGGGTGTTGGTATCCTCATAGGATAAGTTAGAGTTTTCCTTCCTCTGCAATTCTCTCATTTTCTTGGAGATCTCTAGTCTTTCCCAATCTATTCTTTTCCTCTATTTCTTTGCATTGTTCAGTTAAGAAGGCTTGCTATTCTTTGAAACTCTACATTCAGATGAGTGTATCTTTCCATTTCTCCTTTGCCTTTCACTTCTCTTCTCAGCTATTTGTAAGTCTCCTCAGACAACCATTTTGCATTGGTGCATTTCTTTTTCTTGTAGATGGTTTTGGTCACTACCTCCTGTATAGTGTTATGAACCTCTACCCATAGTTCTTCAGGCACTTTGTCTGTCAAATCTAATACCTTTAATCTATGTGTCACTTCCACTGTATAATGCTAAGTGATTTAAGTCATTCCTGAATGGTCTAGTGGTTTTCCCTACTTTAAATCTGAATTTTGCAATAAGGAGCTCATGATCAGAACCACAGTCAGCTCCCAGTCTTGTTTTTTGCTGATTGTATAGAGCTTCTCCATCTTTGTCTGCAAAGAATATAGTCCATCTGATTTTGGTATTGACCATCTAGTGATGTCCATGGGTAGAGTTGTCTCTTGTGTTGTTGGGAGATGGTGTTTGCTATGACCAGTGCAAATTTAATTAATTGGCTCATACAGTTATGGGGGCTGGCAAGACTTTAATTGATAGGGCAGGTCAGCAGGCTAGAACTTCATGCAGAGCTTTTATTACAGACTTGAGGCAGAATTGCTTTTTCTTCAGGAAACCTTAGGTCTTGCTCTTGAGATCTTTCAGCTGATTGGATGAGCTACAATCTTTAAGTAAAGACTTACTTAAAGTCAGTAATTTTAAATGTAAATAATGTCTACAAAATACCTTCACAGCAATATCAAGATGAGTATTTGACCAGGTAACTAGCCACCATGGCCTAAATTATCATAAAATATATTTTTTCTTATTTTAGCATTGTCTTACATTGAATGTAGCCTGTAAAAATGTACTATTTGTAACTATCTCCTTTTTCATTTTAAATTTATTTGGAAACACAACATTGAATGTATTCTATATAAAGAAAGCACTATTTTATATTGTTTTAAAATTGGATAGTCTAAGCTCTAATATTCTTTTATTGAACATAATTGCTTAAATGATGGCCTACTGTTTTACTGTCTTTTATGTTGCATTCAACATACTTTATTTTCTTCTATTTTATGCACATATTTATTTCCATGAAAAAGTACTTGGAAATGGTATAAGATGGGACAGAATTCAGAAAAGATGATTGCAAGAGAAAAGAGATAGATTTAAAACGATTAACATCAGAGGAAAAGTAGAGTCATTTATTTTCTACTCCACCCATCTCCCTCTGGTGCATACATCCTCTTACTAATGCATGTGAATGTCAACAGTACTGCTGGTAATTTGAAAGGAATGGAAATATTCCACAGGTAGAAAATTATCCCCCTAAGTATTGAACTCTAGACAGGTGGCAATTTCACTCTGATTATAGCTAAGGCTCTAAAGGAAATTTTTAGCCCAGAGATTTATTTTTCCTCACCTTTTGCATGTTGAAAAGCAGTCATATAGAATATCAAAAGTTATTCAAACTAAAGGATTTTTTTTTTTTTTTTTTTGGAAGCAGAGAAAGGTTTTTATGTAGGCAGGGAGACAGGGTGGCTCAGGCCTCCAAAAGTCCCAAACTCTCTGAAGGGTCTCAGAAAAGGACTTTGGTTTTTTTGGTGGTTTTTTTTTTTTTTTAAGGATTTCTTCCTTATAGATATATTCAGTATTATACCACTTTAGATCTGTAGATATATTCATCTAATGTGCTAACAAAATATAAAAATTCTGCATGATAAAACCGAGAATATATTCACCTGAAAATAACCTTGGTTTGTTAATCTAAACACAATTTTGAACTGTTTAAGATATTTTTCTTTCTTTAATTCTATTTACAAGCCTAAAAACTTGGCAAAAATAATTCCTAAGTCCTAAAGCAACTTATTCAAAAACTCCAAATATTATTAAATTCCTTTTGGAGAAAGCACTTTGTATCAAAAGCATTATTAGCCCTAAAACTAATTTCTGTCCTGATGAGGACTTGCAAGTATTTAATTTTTTTAAAAAATGGAAAATACTATTAATGTCCATTCTAAACTAAGTATTAGAAAAAGAATGGAGGGAAAAAATGTGACAGAAATTTGCTTTGGCATAGGCTTGTCAGTAAATTTTTGATAGGTTAACCAAAGCTATAAGACATGCAATCATAGTTTCAGAGATCATTGTAAAATATATCAATAATATGGAAGCTTCAAGAATTGGTAAAAGAAAAGATTCGTAATATATTCTGTAGATGGCTAATGCTAAAATCATGGTGTGCAATGTTGATAAACCAATAGGTTTATCTACATAAATATTAAATTTCTGTTAAGTAGCATTAACTTATCCTATATAAAATTTAGATTCTACACCAAAAATGAAAGCATTTTAATGCAACTTTGGGAGATTGTTAGAATTTTTATCCTAATGTCAAATAAGAAAAAATACATAAATTTTACTTTACGTAGTTTGGAAATTTTGTTTCATTTCCTTCATGTATTTAATAAAGCCATTTAAACAGTATAGCATAAAACATCAGTGGTGAACTAAACAGCCTCTGACAGAACAATTTGCATCTTTCTTGTTTTGTCTTTATATTCTTCTATGATAAAGATGATCAGTCATCCCTGTGATTCGGAATGAACAGAGCTGGTTAGAAAACAAAATAAGCAAACAATTTAAAAAAAACAAGTGACAGAATCCATACTTCCAAAGAATTATTTAATTTGAATGGATGTGAAATGTAGGCATCATGATTTAAAAAAAAAAAAAATCTCCTAGATTATTGTGTATTTGTTTCAAGGTGTTTCTTTTGTGGGTTTTTAATTTTTATTTTATACTCACATGTAGTTGGTTTATAAAGTTGTATTCGTTTCAAGTGTGCAGCAAAGTGATTCAGTTATATATAGATCCATTTTTTCTCAGATTCTTTCCCCATATAGTTTCTTATATCAAGTTTTGGAGGGTGCAATAGAAGATAACCAAAGACTCCTCCTTCCCGTCCCCAACCTTAAAACATAAGAATATAATAATATACATTAAGTCTTTATATTTGTGGGTCGATCACTTGGTTGGAGGTGATCTGAAGCTGTCTCAGGCAGTAATTTTTTTTCTTGGAGTATAATTTTTTACGGCACTGTGTTAGTTTCTGCTGCACAACAAAGCGAACCAGCTGTGTGCATCCCACCCCACCCCTCTGGTGCCTCCTTCCCGCTCTCCCGTCCTTCTCCTCTAGGTCGTCGTAGAGCACCAGGCTGCGCCCCTGTGCTATAAGCAGCTTCCACCCCCCATCTACTTTACACACGGTAGTGTGTGTGTGTGTATATGTCAATGCTATTTATTCTCTCTCCACTTGCCCCCCAGTCCCCTCCCCCAGCTGTGACCACAGGTACGTTCTCTGCGTCTGCAGCTCTGTTCTTGCCCCACAAGTAGATTCACCAGTACCGTTTTTCTAGATTCCATATGTGTGCATTAATGTATTGTATTGGTTTTTCTCTAACTTTGCTTTGTATGACAGGGTTTAGGTTCATACACATCACTCAAACTGACTGAATTTTTTTCTTTTTATCACTGAGTAATATTCCATTGTATATGTACCACATCTTCTTTATCCGTTCCTCTGTCGATGGACATCCAGGTTGCTTCCATGTCCTATTATAAATAGTGCTGCAGGGAACTTTGGGGTGTATGTGTCTTGTTGAGCTATGGTTTTCTCGGAGTATATGCCCAGTAGTGGGATTTCCGGGTCATATGGTAGTCCTAAGTTTAGTTCTTCAAGGACCCTCCATACTGTGCTCCATAGTAGCTGTATCAATTTACATTTCCACCAGCTGTGCAAGAGGGTTGCCTTTTCTCTACATCCTCCCCAGTATTTGTTGGTGGTGTGTTTCATGTTGTCTCAGAGGTCTGAGTTCTTTTCATTATTTTATCTTTATTCTGCTCCTCAGCATTTATTTCCATCGATCTGTCTTCCAGCTTACTTACCCATTCTTTTGCCTTAGTTATTCTATTAATTTATTCTATTTTTATTTTCAGACCCATTATCTGAAAATTATCAATGTTTATGTTCCTATTGCCATTTTCGTAACTGTTTTGAGTTCGTTTTTGTGGACCTTTTTCTTCTTTTGTGATTCCTGGCTAGAGAAGTTCCTTTAGCATTTGTCGTAAGGCTGCTTTTGTGGTGCTGAGCTCTCTTAGATTTTTCTTGACTGTAAAACTTTTGATTTCTCCATCAAATCTGAATGAGATCATTGCTGGCTCAGGTAATCTTGGTTGTAAGTTTTTCCCTTCCATCACTTCAAATAAATCCTGCTACTCCCTTCTGACCTGCAGAGTTTTTGCTGAAAAATCAGCTGACAGCCATAGGGGATTCCCTTGTATATTATTTTTTTTGCTTTTACCTTGCTGCTTTTAATATTTTTCTTTGTATTTAATTTCTGTTACTTTGGTTAATATGTGTTCTGGTGTGTTTTTCCTCTGTTTTATCCTGTGATTCCTGTACTTGGGTGGCTATTTCCTTTCCCATCTTAGGGAAGTTTTCCACTTTAATCCCATCAGACAATCTTCTCAGACCCCTTCTCTTCTTCTTCTGGGATCCTATAAATCAAATGTTAGTGTTTAATACTGTCTCAGAGGTCTCTGAGACTATATTCAATCTTGTCATTCTTTTATCTTTATTCTGTTCCTCAGCAGTTATTTCCATCATTCTATCTTCCAGCTCACTTATTAGCTCACCATTCTTCTGCCTCAATTATTCTGCTATTGATTCCTTCTAGAGTATTTTTAATTGTAGTTATTGTGTTATTTGACGTTTTTTCTTTAGTTCTTCCTGATTCTTATTAAATGTTTCTTGCATTTTCTACATTCTATTTTCAACATTTTGGAACATCTTTTACTTATTTGGAACATCATTCTTTACACTCACCTCTTTTTCAGGTAGGTTGCCTATTCCCTCTTCATTTATTTGGTCTTGTATGTGTTTATCTTGCTCCTTCATCTGTAACATATTTATTGTCTCATTTCTTGATGGGTGGGACTGTGTTCCTGTCTTATTAGTTGTTTTGCCTGAGGTTTCCAGCAGTGGAGTTTGCAGTCAGCTGTGTAGAACCAGGTCTTGGTATTGAGATGTGGACCTTTGGGATACCTCACTCTGATTAATATTCCCTGGGGCCTGACATTCTCTGTTAGTCCAGCAGTTCAGACTTGATCCCACCTCTGGAGCTCAGGCCCAATCTCCATCCCATAAACTGAGACCCTGGAAGCCACAGGGTGCAGAAAAAAATAAAAAGAGGGGGGTGGACAGAACAATAACAGAATAAAAAATAAATTTTAAAAGCTGACAGATATATTAGAAAAAAATCAGAATATATATGAAACAACCGCTGGAGGGTAAAACCTAACTCCAATAACAAAGTACAAGAAAAAAATAAAACAGCAGAAAAAACCTTGGCTGTGGGGGAGTGGGATGTAGGTGCAGAACCTATGCCAAGAAAAGACCCTGAGAGGGGGGTCTGAAGTGCCTCTGGCCTCGGGCTGTGGAGGATCAAGCCTGCGGCCCCAGGAGGTGGACGGGGAATGCCAGGCAGGTCACCCTGACCTTCTAACCCCAGAGGGAGGCTCTGTTATGCCCACAGGACCTCCACAGGTGGAGGGGGCCCTGGAACACGTGAAGGACTAGGCCTGGGGCCTCCGGAGGCTGCTTGGGGCTGAGTGGGCCAGAGAACTGCAGGCGCTTCCCCTGATCTGCCAACCCAGGAAAGATGCCCCCCTGCTGGCCTAGATTGTCCTCCTCCCCCTTCCCTCTCATGCCCCTAGAACCCACTCAGGCAGCGGGGTGCTGGAGGACAGAGGAGCCTTAGGTGGCTCCCTGGGCCAAGTGGATAAGGGGAAGGGAACTCCCAGTCCGGCCCTCCAGCCCCTGAGGGTGCCTCCTCCCCTCTGCAGATCCCCCAGAGACAAATGGACCTCTCTGGGTGTGAGAACCACTCTGCTCCCACAGCTGCCCCTCAGGTGTGCTGGCCCTGGCTGGCCTCCACTTCCCCTCTTCTCGTTGCTCCCCCGACATCTTACCAGGTTGCTGGGATTTCTGGCATCTGCCTGTTGTCAGAGGTCCCCCACCAGTGTCTGGTAAGTAACCTAGTTGTGGGGAGACATGGACTGCATGTCTTCCCTCTCTGCCAGCTTGCCTCTGCCTTGTAAAACCTATAGATGTATTTTTGATGTATTTTTGGGAGGAGATGAGCTCCATGTCCTACTCCTCTGCTGTCTTGATCTTGTCCATCCTTTAATTCATTTTAAATGGAAAGAATAATAAGACCAAATTCTTACTGTTTATGAGATAGTGCACAACTATTTTGCAAAGCTCTTTAATGAAAGTACTTGATAATATTAATAAGAACATAATATTTTAATATATTCCATATTATTATCTGGAATTCAAATAATGCCCATCTTAGAGGAAATATATGAGCTTTTTAATCTTTGAACTAATTCTGCAATCACATTGGTTATCACTCAATAGCATTGTATCTCTCATCACTAGTGTATGTTGTTTATTATGAATTTGTGATTAATGCTTCTGTGGTGACCTGTCCCAGATTATTTACTTATTTATAAAAATCCTAACACATAGTATAAAAATTTTCAGAGATGAATGATATGTTATTATGAACAATTCACAAAGAAATTTCTACACTACAAAAATACTTTAAAGATAAAATTTTAAATATAAAAATATCTCAATTACATATTGAATTATTAGATATATTCTAATCAATCAAAATTTATTATGTGCAAAATACCCACATGTAAACAAGTAAATTAGGATCACATAGAGGAATTCAAGGGACTAAAATTCTTAACAATATAAATATTTTCATATTAAAATATACCAATCAACTTATTTTAGCTGTAACATATAAAGAGTTTGGAAGTTGTCACTCCCATTCTTGAAACAAGAAAAGAGCTTAATAAATTGGAAGGCAGTGACTTGTCTTAAACTCATCAGAGAAATTTGTCTGCAGGACACATCTTTTACTCCAAAATCTGGATATTTGGATGAATCCAGAGAGTTACCTCCAAGAACTGCTTACCTGAAGCAGATTTTGAAGCTATAAACTTTAAGTAATACAGAATGGTAATTTTGTCAAATTGGTTGAAGCTGAGTGTGGGTTAGCCTGAGAGTTAAAAATTCCTGATTTCCACCATCTTGAGCAGATAAGATGACCAAAATTTTCATGGACACTAACTTCAGGAATCCTGCCCACTTCTCACAGTCAAGTGCCAAGAAATATTGCTCATAGATCTGAAGAGTGAGGGCAAATGTAGCTATTGTGAAGTATACCCAGAGCCTACAGAGGCCTACTCTCAACACACACACATAAAACAAAACAAATAACTATCTCACCTAAAATGCTAGATGAGGAAAACTAAGAAACACATGTGAATGTCACAATCCAGAGCACATCTCATTAAAAGACAGATATTTAGTTGTAAAATTTTAGAATACTTACTCTTCCCTCTGCTTTACCACCATACCAAGAGGGCCCCAGGATAAAAACTGTAGAACCATTGAAAGAGCTTCAGTACACAGAAGAGTTCTTAGGAAAGCTTGAAGACAAGAGAAGAGGAAAAACTAAGGAAACTAGTAGAATTTAAAGTCTGACACATACAGAAATTTCAGAAATTAAGCAGGCCCAACTCCTAGCCAAAGTAACATACAGCTACATTAAAATCTTTGTCTCAGTTCCTGTTATCCAATACACTGTGTACAAATTTAAACAACAAAAAAATTACATGGCATGTTAAAGACAAGAGAAACATAGCCTGAAGTGGCAAAACAAACAACAGAAAGATCCAGATACGGTGCAGGTTTTGCAAATAGAAATAACTACATAGGAAATGTAAAAGATTTATGATTAAAATATTAAAGACTGTATGGGAAAAATAGAAACTATGAAGGAACAAGTGGATAATGTAAGCAAAGAGAAAGAAATGCTAAGAAATAATTTAAAAGAAAATTATAGAAATCATAAACATTACAGAAATGAAAAATGCCTTTGGTACACCAGTTATACACAGCTGAGGAAAGAATCAGTGAGATTTAAGATACATCAATAGGAACTACACAAAATGAAAGGAGAGTTAAAAAATGGAAAAAAAATTATAGAACAGACCATCAAAAGACTGTGGGACAATGTAAATAGATGCATATATGTATAATTAGAATATGTAAAGATAAGAGACAAAGAGGAAATATATATATATATAACAGAAGCCGAAGATGTTAAGAAGAGGTGCCAAGAATACACAGAAGAAGTATAAAAAAAGATCTTCATGACTCATGTAACCACAATGGCATGATCACTCACCTAGAGCCAGACGTCTTGGAGTGTGAAGTCAAGTGGGCCCTAAGAAGCATCACTACAAACAAAGCTAGTGGAGGTGATGGAATTCCAGTTGAGCTATTTCAAATCCTAAAAGATGATGCTGTGAAAGTGCTGCACTCAATATGCTAGAAAATTTGGAAAACTCAGCAGTGGCCACAGGACTGGCAAAGGTCAGTTTTCATTCCAGTCTCAAAGAAGAGCCATGCCAAAGAGTGTTCAAACTACCATGCAGTTGCACTCATTTCACATGCTAGCAAAGTAAATGCTCAGAATTCTCCAAGCCAGGCTTCAACAGTACATGAACTGAGGACTTCCAAATGTTCAAGCTGGATTTAGAAAAGGCATAGGGATCAGAGGTGAAATTGCCAACATCTGTTGGATAATAGAAAAAGCAAGAGAATTCCAGAAAAACATCTACTTCTGTTTCATTGACTATGCTAAATCCGTTGACTGTGTGAATCACAACAAACTGGAAAATTCTTCAAGAGATGGGAATACCAGACCACCTTACATGCCTCCTGGGAAACCTGTATGCAGGTCAAGATGCAACAGTTAGAACCAGACATGGAACAACAGACTGGACCGGACAACAGAACCAGACATGGAACAATATCTTTCCCTTTCCAAATAGGGAAGGATGTACGTCAAGGATGTATATTGTCACCCTACTTATTTAATTTATATGCAAAGTACATCATGTGAAATGCCCAACTGGATGAAGCATATGCTGGAATCAAGATTGCTGGGAGAAATATCAATAACCTCAGATATGCAGATGACACCACCCTTACGGCAGAAAGTGAACAGGAACTAAAAATAAAAAGCCTCTTGATGAAAGTGAAAGAGGAGAGTGAAAAAGCTGGCTTAAAACTCAACATTAAAAAAACAAAGGTCGTGGCAATCTGTCCCATCACTTCATAACAAATAGATGGGGAAAAAATGGAAACAGTGACAGACTATTTTCTTGGGCTCTAAAATCACTGCAGAAGGTGACAGCAATCATTTAATTAAAAGATGCTTTCCTTGGAAGGAAAGCTATGACAAACCTAGACAGCATATTAAAAAGCAGAGACATTACTTTGCTGACAAAGTTCCATATAGTCAAAGGTGTAGTTTTTCCAATAGTCTTGTATGGATGTGAGAGCTGGACAATAAAGAAACCTGAACACTGAAGAACTGATGCTTTTGAGCTTTGGTGTTGGAGATGACTCTTGAGAGTCCCTTGGACTTCAAGAAATTCAAACCAGTCAACCCTAAAGGAAATCAGTCCTGAATATTCATTACAGAAATTGGTGCTGAAGCTCCAGTACTTTGGCCACCTGATGCAAAGGGCTGACTCATTAGAAAAGACCCTGATGCTGGGAAAGATTGAAGGTTGTCAGAGAAGGGAATGACAGAGGATCAGATGGTAGGGTGGCATCACCAAGTCAATGGGCATGAGTTTGAGCAAGCTCCAGGAGATGGTGGAGGACAGGGAAGCCTGGCGTGCTACAATCCATGGGGTCACAAATAGTCAGACATGACTGAGCAACTGAACAAAAACCACCTATAAAATGGATTTATTTATTTCCTTTTGAGTTATAGTGAATTTTCTAAAATTAATGACAGAGACCAAATGGCAGGTCAGGCAGCTATATACACAAAAGATTCTACATCTGGAAATATTACTTTCAACCTGAAGAAAGCTAAAGAAAGAATTCTTGAAAGAAAATGTGATGGGGATCACCTTACCTTCAGAAGAATGGGAATAAACAGTGTGAACTTCTGTCTTGAATCTTATCTTCATTGAAATTATCCCCTAAAAGTAAAGGAGGTATACACATGTACCTGTCCTCTTGTACCTTATCCTATTCATATTGATGTATGGCAGAAAACAGCACGATATTGTAAAGCAAGTACCCTCCAATTAAAAGTAATTTTTAAATAAATTTTAAAAATAAAAGAGGCAATCTCTAGGCCCATCCATGTTGCTGCAAATGGCATTGTTTCATTCGTCTTTATGACTGAGGAATATTCCATGGTATTTATGTACCACATCTTCTTTTTCTATTCCTCTGTTGATGGGCATTTAGCCTGCTTCCATGTCCTGGCTATTTGTAAATACTGCTGCAATGAAGATGGAGTACATGTATCTTTTCAAATTATAGTTATCTCCAGCTATATGCTCAGGAGTGGGACTGCTGGATCATGTGATAGTTCTAGTTTTAGTTTCTTAAGGGACCCCCATACTGTTCTCCATAGCGATTGTTCTGATTTACAGTATCACCACCAGTGTGGGAGGGTTCCCTTTTCTCCATACATTCTCCAGCATTTATTGCTTGTAGACTTTTCATGGATGGCCATTCTGAGCCATAACATGATACTTCATTGTAGTTTTGATTTGCATTTCTGTAACAGTGATGCTGAACATCTTTTCATGTGCTTTTTAGCCATATGTCTGTATTCCTTGGAGAAATGTCTATTTAAATCTTCTGTCCATTTTCTGATTGGGTTGTTTGGGGTTTTTTGTTTTTTTCTTTAATATTGAGCTGCTTTAATTTAATATGAGCTGTTTTCTCCAATTTGTGGGTTGTCTTTTCATTTAGTTTATGGTTTCCTTTGTTGGACAAAATCTCTTAGGTTTAATTAGGTCCCATTTGTTTATTTTTGTTTTTTTAAAAAGCAGCACCATGGATGGACCTAGAGATTATCATACTAAGTGATGTCAGAGAAAGACAAATGTATATTGCTTATATATGGAATCTACAAAAAGATTCAAATGAACCTAAGTACAAAACAGACTCACAGATTTTGGAAACAGAAAATGGGGAAGGATAAATTAGCAGTTTTGGATTAAAATGTATACACTACTATATATAAAATAGACAATAAGGACTATAAAAAGACAATAATAGACATAGGACTTACTGAATAATACAGGGAACTCTACTTAGTTTTCTATAATAACCTATATGAAAAGAATCTGGAAAAGAATGGATATATGTTTATAACTGAATCAATTCGCTATAAACCTGAAACTAACACAACATAGTAAGTAAATAAAATGTAATATTTTAATGTAAAGGAGAAATAAGACTATCAAACAAAAACTGAGGGAATTTATCATTAGTAAGCCAGTCCTAAAACAAACATTGAAAGAAGGTTTTAGAGAAGAAAGAAAATGATATGTCAGAAACTCAGATGTACATAAAGAAGGGAAGAGTGCTGGAAACAGAATTAATAAAGGTTAAATAAAATCTTTTGGTTTTCTTATTAATAGAGTATTAGATATATTGACTTACTCTAACATTTGTATAAGATAAATGAATGGCAAAATGGACTAAAGGATGGGAGAAAGGAATTAGGAATACTTAAACATTTCTAATGGCATATTAAGTGATATAGTGTCAAAATGTTTATTAAAAACTCTAGAGAAAACATTATATTTTTTAAAAATAGATAATTGATATCCTAAGAGAAGAGTAAAAGGAGAGTCATAAATGATGTTCAGTTAAAACCAGATGAGAAAGAAAAAGATCAGCAGGGAGGAGAAAAAAGAACCATGATAAATAGAAAATAATTACAAACTTGGTATAGATTAATATTTAATTATTAAATATCAATTACTTTAAATTAAATATCAATCACTTTAAATATCAATCACTTTAAATGTGATTGATCTAATTCACATTGTCAGAGTGGATTTTATAAAAGACCCAAATATATGTTGCCCACAAGAAACTCATTTTTATTTATTTATTTATTTTATTTTTTTTAATTTTTTTTTATTAGTTGGAGGCTAATTACTTCACAACATTTCAGTGGGTTTTGTCATGCATTGACATGAATCAGCCATGGATTTACATGTATTCCCCATCCCGATCCCCCCTGCCACCTCCCTCTCCACCCAATTCCTCCGGGTCTTCCCAGTGCACCAGGCCCGAGCACTTGTCTCATGCATCCAGCCTGGGCTGGTGATCTGAAGAAACTCATTTTAAATATAAAAACTCAGATGAAAAGTAAAAGGGAAGAGAAAAATATACCACTCTAATGCAAATCAAAACAGAGATGGAATAGCTGCATTAATATTAGACAAAGCTAATTTCAAAATGACAAAATTTTGCAAGGATAAATAGAATGATTACATAATGACATAGGGATGAGCTCTCTGGGAAGATATTAGAGGCATAATTTAAAGATATTTTAGGTTTGGTTCCAGGCCACCTTAAAAATGTGAATGTTGCAATAAAGAGAATCACATAATTTTTTTGGTTTACCAGTGCATATAAATGTTATTTTTATATTAATACTACAGTCTTTTAAGTGTACAATCACATCATATCTAAAAAAAAATAGTTATATATACCTTAATTAAAACTTTACTGCTAATAATGCTAAATATCATCAGACAATGCAGAGTTTCCACATCAATCTGTAAAAAATGGCTGAAGTGCAGTAAAGTTATGCTTAAAAAAATAAGGTAAGCATGTACTTTCACAAAATCATTTTCAGGATTTGAAATAGCTCAACTGGAATTCCATCACCTCCACTAGCTTTGTTCATAGTGATGCTTCCTAAAGCCCACTTGACTTCATATTCCAGGATGTCTGGCTCTAGGTAAGTGCGGGTGATCACACCATTATGATTATCTGGGCCATGAAGATCTTTTGTACAGCTCTTCTGCGTATTCTTGCCACCTCTTCTTAATATCTTCTGCTTCTGTTAGGTCCATACTGTTTCTGTCCTTTATTGAGCCCATCTTTGCATGAAATGTTCCCTTGGTATCTCTAATTTTCTTGAAGAGATCTCTAGTCTTTCCTATTATATTGTTTTCCTCTATTTCTTTGCATTGATTGCTGAGGAAAGCTTTCTTATCTCTCTTTTCTATTCTTTGTAACTATGCATTCAGATGGGAATATCTTTCCTTTTCTCCTTTACTTTCCACTTCTCTTCTTTACTCAGCTATTTGTAAGGCCTCCTCAGACAGCCATTTTGCTTTTCTGCATTTCTTTTTCTTGAGGATGGTCTTGATTCCTGTCTCCTGTACAATGTCATGAACCTCTGTCCATAGTTCATCAGGAACTCTATCAGATCTAGTCCCTTAAATCTATTTCTCACTTCCACTGTAAGTCATAAGGGATTTGATATAGGTCATAGCTGAATGATCTAGTGGTTTTCCCCACTTTCTTCAATTTAAGTCTGAATTTGGCAATAAGGAGTTCATGATCTGAGCTCCTGGTCTTGTTTTTGCTGACTGTATAGAGCTTCTCCATCTTTGGCTGCAAAGAATATAATCAATCTGATTTCGGTGTTGACCTAGATAGCATATTAAAAAGCAGAGACATTACTTTGCCAACAAAGGTCTGTCTAGTCGAGGCCATGGTTTTTCCAGTAGTCATGTATGGATGTGAGAGTTGGACTATAAAGAAAGCTGAGCCCCAAAGAATTGATGCTTTTGAACTGTGGTGTTGGAGACGACTCTTGAAAGTCCTTTGGACTGCAAGGAGATCCAACCAGTCCATCCTAGAGGAGATCAGTCCTGGGTGTTCATTGGAAGGACTGATGCTGAAGCTGAAACTCCAATACTTTTGCCACCTGATGCAAAGAGCTGACTCATTGGAAAAGACCCTGATGCTGGGAAAGATTGAGGGCAGGAGAAGGGGATGACAGAAGATGAGATGGCTGCATAGCATCACCGACTCAATGGACTCCGGCAGTTGGTGATGGACAGGGAGGCCTGGCGTGCTGCGGTTCATGCAGTTGGAAAGAGTCAGACACGACTGAGCGAGTGAACTGAACTGAAGCATGTACTGATTAAGCAGAAAGATCTAAAATCAGTAAGCCTCCAGTTTAGGAAACTGGAAAAAGATGACAATTTATATCTGATGAAGAAGAAATGCAATGCAACTTAAAACAAAAATCAATGAAATTAAAACCAGAAAACAATAGAGAAAATCCATGAACACAAAGGGTTTTTTTTTTTTTCCTGATTTTTTGAAAAGATCCATGAAAAGTACAGAACTACAAACTTTGATAAATCATCTAAAATCCTAAATGTGTGTTCATGTTTATGGTATTCAGATTTCTCCTGAAGCTGAATTAATTTTTTTTAATTGCCATTCCAGTGTTGTTAAACTTGTAAACTAATTTTACTGAGGTGAATTTATGTATGGTAAAACTGATAAGTCCTAATAATATAATTCAAAAAGGTTTAAAAATGCATTTACTGATATAGACCTTATAGAATATATTTCCCTCTCATTTAATCCGTTTTCCTACCACCCAGGAAGTTTTCTTCTGTCTCTTTCCTGTCAATCCTCTTTCGAAAAGGTAAGTGCTCTTTTGATATCTCTCATTGTGTTTTAATTTTGCCTGTTTTTAAATTTTATGTAAACAGAATCATACTGCAGGATGTTGTAATCTTGAGTAACCTGTTGGACGGGACTAGCACAATGGTCATAGATTTAAACATCCCATGTTGTAAAGACATCAGTTCCTAACTAGTTAATCTACTGATTCCATCTTCTAGTTCTAATCATTGTCGCAGTAGTTTCCTTTGATAAGCTTATTTAAATATTAAGAAAATACATGTTGAAAGAAAAATACATGGTGAAATACATAAAACCAAGAGAAGATTAATATCCAGGAAATATAAATAATATAAGCAAATCTGCAAAAGACAAATTATAGGAAAAGGATATTCAGGTTTCAAAAATCCACAAAAGAGTCCAGGTCATTACCTGAGAGCAAAATTACATTAAAATGTGAGTGTCATAACACAATATTCCCCCCAAATGGCTAAAACTGAAAATATATATAATTTGATATTATAGAGTAATTTGAATCCTCATAAATTTCTCATGGGTGAATATAGGGTTACGGTCATTTTGGAAAGCTGTCTGACCCTCTCTACAGAAGTTCAACATATCTATAATCTATGTAATTCCCCTCTCCAGTGAATGAATACACATGGGCATAAATTATGTAAAAAATTGCTTAGAGCATCCACATGCTCGAGTCTCTAACTTAATTCAAATGACTATCAGTATCTTAGTAATTACATTGAAAAATATATAGCTACTCTGGTAACTGAAATAAATCTCACAATCACATTCTTATCTGAAAAAAATCAAGATATATATATATATATATGTGCTTTATTTGTCTGTATTTGTGTGTATCATTTCAAAAACAGAAAAAAAAAATTCACATGGACATGTATTTTCCTAAATTTAGTCACTTTTACCTAATCCTATATAAAAATATTGTAACATTTTCCTTTAAATAATTCCTTTTACATTTTAAATACTATTTCATTATACTTAAGTGTGAAGTCAAGTGGGCCTTAGGAAGCATCACTATGACCAAGGCTAGTGGAGGTGAAGAATTCCATCTGAGTTATTTCAAATCCTAAAATATGATGCCATGAAAGTGTGGCACTCAATATAACAGCAAATTTGGAAAACTCAGCAGAGGCCACAGCACTGGAAAAAGTCAGTTTTCATTCCAATACCAAAGAAAGGCAATACCAAAGAATGTTCAAACTATTGCACAATTGCATTCATCTCACATGCTAGTAAAGTAATTATCAAAAATCTCTAAGAGATACCTGGAGTAACAGGCAAATTTGGCCTTGGAGTACAGAATGAAGCAGGGCAAAGCCTAACAGAGTTTTGCCAAGAGAACACACTGGTTGTGGCAAACACACTCTTCCAACAACACAAGAGAAGACTCTATACATGGACATCACCAGACGGTCAATACTGAAATCAGATTGATTATATTCTTTGCAGCCAAAGATGGAGAAGCTCTATACAGTCAGCAAAAACAAGACCTGGAACTGACTGTGGCTCAGGACATGAACTCCATATTTCCAAATTCAGACCTAAATTGAAGAAAGTAGGGAAAAACTCTAGACCATTCAAGTATGACCTACATCAAATCCCTTACAATTGTACAGTGGAAGTAACAAATAGATTCAAGGAATTAGATCTGATAGACAGAGTTCCTGATGAACTACGGACGGAGGTTTGCAACATTGTACAGGAGGCAGGGATCTCAAGACCATCCCTAAGAAAAAGAAATGCAAAAAGGCAAAATGGTTGTCTGACAAGGCCTTACAAATAGCTGAGAAAAGAAGAGAAGCTAAAGGCAAAGGAGAAAAGGAAAGATATTCCCATTTGAATGCAGAGTTCCAAAGAATAGCAAGAGATAAGAAAGCCTTCCTCATTGATCAATGCAAAGAAATAGAGGAAAACAATAGAATGGGAAAGACTAGAGAGCTTGACATGAAAATTAGAGATACTAAGGGAACATTTCATGCAAAGATGGGCACAATAAAGGACAGAAATGGTATGGACCTAACTGAAGCTGAAGATATTAAGAAGAGGTGCCAAGAATACACAGAAGAAGTATACAAAAAAGATCTTCATGACTCATGTAACCACAATGGCATGATCATTCACCTAGAGCCAGACGTCTTGGAGTGTGAAGTCACGTGGGCCCTAGAAAGCATCACTACAAGCAAAGCTAGTGGAGGTGACAGAATTCTAGTTGAGCTATTTCAAATCCTGAAAGATGATGCTGTGAAAGTGCTGCACTCAATATGCCAGCAAATCTGGAAAACGCAGCAGTGGCCACAGGACTGGAAAAGATCAGTTTTCATTCAAATCCCAAAGAAAGGCAATGCCAAAGAATGTTCAAACTACTACACAATTGAACTCATCTCACATGCTAGCAAAGTAAATGCTCAAAATTCTCCAAGCCAGGCTTCAACAGTATATGAAACGTGAACTTCCAAATGTTTGAGCTGGACTTAGAAAAGGCAGAGGAACCAGAGATCAAATTGTCAACATGTTGCATCATTGAAAAATCAAGAGAGATCCAGAAAAACATCTGCTTTATTTACTACGCCAAAGCCTTTGACTGTGTGGGTCACAACAAACTGCAGAGAACTCTTAAAGAGATGGGAATACCAGACCACCTTACCTGCCTCCTGAGAAATCTGTATGCAGGTCAAGAAGCAACAGTTAGAACTGAACATGGAACAATAGACTGGTTCCAAATAGGGAAAGGAGTATGTCAAGCCTGTATATTGTCACCCTGCTTATTTAACTTATATGCAGAGTATATCATGCGAAATGTCAGGCTGGTTGAAGCACAAGCTGAAATCAAGATTGCTGGGAGAAATATCAATAACCTCAGATATTAAGTTAAATATTGTTGTCGTAGCAATGTCCTTTGAAACTCAAATAAAAGAGGCTTATGCCTCATAAACAGAAAGACTCTGCTAGGGACTTTCTTCTTATTCCTCCACTTCACCAGAGACACAAAAAACGGTGGTTTTAAATAGTAATTTTAAAAGCCCTTTTTTGCTCAGAATTTTAAAAGTACAAACTTGTATTTGGATGATTATAATTCCATGTTAACTTATATCAGAGATTATAATTGCAATAATCAAGAAATATACAATTGTAGAATATAGGCACTTGATGACATTTCATTGATTATTAATTAATACCCCTAGTTGGTATTTTTAAAAAAATCAAAGTCCACAATTACAGGACTTGCATGATGTTACAGGTACTAAGTTGAGGAAAACTCAGACTTCAATTCCAGGTTCTCTAATACAGACCACTACTCTCTCTTCACTCACAGGCAATAATCTTGATGCTGGAAATTGCGCTACTCAGAGTTCTTGAGAAGCAACAAAAGGGTGTTTGTAAGTAAAGCAGGAAGTTAATCGACCTGAAGGGTTCTTATTTATATTGATTTCTGTGTTAACCTTAAAAGAAGTATATCATATTTGAATTATGAGAAGTTTGGCAGAAAGAAATAGGATGTTGACAGAATTAGTATAGAGTCAGCCCTGAAAAGGGAATTAGAAAGTTTGACAGAATCATTTATTGTTTGTAAATTTTTTGATGATGGCTATTCTGACCGGTGTGAGGTGATATCTCGTAGTTTTGATTTGCATTTTTCTAATGATGAGCAATGTTGAGCATCTTTTCATGTGCTTGTTAGCCATCTGTATGTCTTCTTTGGAGAAATGTCTATTTAGGACTTTTCCCCACTTTTTGATTGGGTTGTTTTTCTGTCATCGAGTTGTTTGAGCTGCTTGTATATTTTGGAAATCAATCCTTTGTCAGTTATTTCATTTGCTATTATTTTCTCCCATTCTGAGGATTGTCTTTTCACCTTGCTTATAGTTTCCTTTGCTGTGCAAAAGCTTTCAAGTTTAATCAGGCCCCACTTGTTTACTTTTGTTTTTATTTCCGTTACTCTAGGAGGTGGGTCACAGAGGATCTTGCTTTGATTTATGTCATTGAGTATTCTGCCTATGTTTTCCTCTACAAGTTTTATAGTTTCTGGTCTTATATTTAGGTCTTTAATCCATTTTGAGTTTATCTTTGTATATGGTGTTAGGAAGTGTTCTAATTTCATTCTTTTACATGGAGCTATCCAGTTTTCCCAGCACCATTTATTGAAGAGGCTGTCTTTGCCCCATTTTATATTCTTGCCTCCTTTGTCATAGATAAGGTACCCCTAGGCACATGGGTTTATTTCTGGGCTTTCTATCTTGTTCCATTGGTCTATATTTCTGTTTTTGTGCTGGTACCATCCTGTCTTGATGACTGTAGCTTTGTAGTATAATCTGAAGTCAGGAAGTTTGATTCCCCCAGCTCCATTCTTCTTTCTTAAGACTGCTTTGGCTATTCAAGGTCTTTTGTGTTTCTATATGAATTGTGAATTTTTTTTTTTTTTGGTTTAGTTCTGTTAAAAATGTCATTGGTAATTTGATAGGGATCACATTGAATCTATAGATTGCATTTGGTAGTATAGTCATTTTCACAATATTGATTCTTCCTATCCAGGAATATGGAATATCTCTCCATCTGTTTATGTAGTTTTTTATTTCTTTCATCAGTGTCTTATAATTTTCTGTGTATAGTTCTTTCATCTCCTTAGGTAACTTCATCCCTAGATATTTAATTCTTTTTGTTACAATGGTGAATGGGATTGACTCCTTAATTTCTCTTTCTGATTTTTCATTGTTAGTACATAGAAATGCAAATGCTTTCTGTGTATTGATTTTGTATCCTGCAACTTTGCTAAATTCACTGATTAGCTCTAGTAATTTTCTGATACTATCTTTAGTGTTTTCTGTGTACAGTATCATGTCATCTGAAAACAGTGAGAGTTTTACTTCTTCTTTTCTGATCTGGACTCCTTTTTTCTTTTTCTTCTCTGATTGCTGTAGCTAGGACTTCCATAACTATGTTGAATAATAGTGGTGAAAGTGGACATGCTTGTCTTGTTCCTGATCTTAGGGGGAATGCTTTCAGTGTATAATGTCTGCTGTAGACTTATCAAATGTGGTCTTTACTATGTTGAGATATGTTCCTTCTATGACCACTTTTTGAATAGTTTTAATCATAAATGTGTGCTGAATTTTGTCAAAGGCTTTTTCTTCATCTGTTGAGATTATCATATGGTTTTTTATCTTTCAATTTGTTAATATTGTGTGTCACATTGATTTATATATATTGAAGAATCCTGGCATCTCTGGAATAAACCCAGCTTGATCATGGTAGTAAGTTTTTTGATGTGTTGCTGAATTTTGTTTGCTAAAATCTTGTTAGGATTTTTGCTTCTATGTTCATCAGTGATATTGGCCTGTGGCTTTCTTTTTTGTGTGTTGTCTTTGTCTAGTTTTGGTATCAGGGTGATGGTGGCTTTGTAGAATGAGTTTGGAAGTGTTCCTTCCTCTGCAATTTTTGAAAGAGTTTTAGAAGGATAGGCATTAGCTCTTCTCTAAATGTTTGACAGAATTCTCCTGTAAAGCCATCTGGTCCTGAGCTTTTGATTTGGGAGATTTTTGATCCCAGCTTCAATTTCAGTGCTTGTGATTTGCTTGTTCATAATTTCTATTTCTTCCTGGATGAGTCTTGGAAGATTGAACTTTCCTGAGAATCTGTCCATTTCTTCCAGGTTATCCATTTTATTGCCATATTGTTGTTTATAATAGTCTCTTAAAATCCTTGGTATTTCTGCATTTTCTGTTGTAACCTCTCCTTTTACATTTCTAATTTTGTTGATTTGACTCTTCTCTCTTTTTTTCTTGATGACTCTGGTTAAACATTTGCCAGTTTTGTCTATCAAAGAACAAGTTTTCAATCTTCTTTATCTTTACTACTGTTTCTTTCATGTCTTTTTCAATTATTACTGCTCTGATCTTTATGATTTCAAATTTCCTTCTACTAATTTTGAGGGTTTTTTGTTCTTCTATTTCCGGTCATTATAGGTGTAAAGTTAGGTTGTCTATACAATGTTATTTTGTTTGTTGAGGTAGGACTGTATTGCTATAAACTTCCCTCTTAGAACTGATTTGCTGCTTCCCATAGGTTTTGAATTGTATTTTCATTGTCATTTGTTTCTGGAAATTTTCTTTTTATTTCCCTTTGATTTCTTCAGTAGGACAGTTCAATTCAGTCACTTAGTCATGTCCGACTCTTTGTGACCCCATGGACTACAGCACACCAGGTTTCCCTGTCCATCACCAACTCCTGAAGTTAACTCAAACTCATGTCCATTGTGTTGGTGATGCCATCCAACCATCTCATCCTCTGTCGTCCCCTTCATCTCCCACCTTCAATCTTGCCAGCATCAGGGTCTTTTCAAATGAGTCACTTCTTTGCATCGGGTGGCCAAAGTATTGGGAGTATTAGCTTCAGCATCAGTCCTTCCAATGAATATATTCCAATGAGTATTCCTTTAGGATGGACTGGTTGGATCTCCTTGCAGTCCAAGGAACTCTCAAGAGTCTTCTCCAACACCACAGTTCAAAAGCATCAATTCTTCGGCGCTCAGCTTTCTTTATAGTCCAACTCTCACATCCACATGTGACCACTGGAAAAACCATAGCTTTGACTAGACAGAACTTTGTTGGTAAAGTAATGTCTCTGCTTTTTAATATGCTGTCTAGGTGGTCATAGCATTTCATCCAAGGAGCAAGCGTCTTTTAATTCTGTGACTGCAGTCACTATCTGCAGTGATTTTGGAGCCCCCCAAAAAATAAAGTCTGTCACTGTTTCCATTGTTTCCGCATTTATGTGCCATGAAGTGATGGGACCAGATGCCATGATCTTAGTTTTCTGAATGTTGAGTTTTAAGCCAACTTTTTCACTCTCCTCTTTCACTTTCATCAAGAGGCTCTTTTGTTCTTCTTCACTTTCTGTCAAAAGGGTGGTACCATCTGCATATCTGAAATTATTGATATTTCTCCTGGCAATCTTGATTCCAGCTTGTGCTTCATCCAGCCCAGCATTTTGCATGATGTACTCTTCATATAAGTTAAATAAGCATGGTGAGAAAACACAGCCTTGACATACTGCTTTTCTGATTTGGAACCATTCTGTTGTTCCATGTCCAGTTCTAACTGTTGCTTCTTGACCTGCATACAGATTTCTCAGGAGGAAGGTAAGGTGGTCTGGTATTCCCATCTCTTTAAGAATTTTCCACATTGTGTTGTGATCCACATAGTCAAAGGCTTTCGCATAGTCATAAAGCAAAATTAGATGTTTTTCTGAAACTCTCTTGCTTTTTCTGTGATCCAACAGATGTTGATAATTTGATCTCTGGTTTCTCTGCCTTTTCTAAATCCACCTTGAACGTCTGGAAATTCATGATTCACATACTGTTGAAGCCTGGCTTGAAGAATTTTGAGCATTACTTTCCTAGTATGTGAGATGAGTGCAATTGTGCAGTAATTTGAACATTCTTTGGCATTGTCTTTCTTTCAGATTGAATGAAAACTGATCTTTCCCAGTCCTGTGGCCATTGCTGAGTTTTCCAGATTTGCTGGCCTATTGAGTGCAGCACTTTCACAGCATCATCTTTTAGATTTGAAATAGCTCAACTGGAATTCCATTACCTCTACTAGCTTTGTTTATAGTGATGCTTCCTAAGGCCCACTTGACTTCACATTCCAAGATGTCTGGCTTTAGGTGAGTGAGAATACCATTGTGGTTATCTGGGTCATGAAGATCTTTTTTGTTTACTTCTTCTGTGTATTCTTGTCACCTCTTCTTAATATCTTCTGCTTCCGTTAGGTCCATTTCATTTCTGTCCTTTATTGTGGTCATCTTTACATGAAATATTCCCTTGGTATCTCTCATCGTCTTGAACAGATCTCTAGACTTTCTCATTTTATTGTTTCCTCTATTTGTTTGCATTGATCACTGAGGAAGGCTTTCTTAACTCTCCTTGCTATTCTTTGGAACTCTGCATTCAAATGGATCTATCTTTCCTTTTCTTCTTTGCCTTTCACTTCTCTTCTTTTCACAGCTATTTGTAAGGCCTTGTCAGACAACCATTCTGCCTTTTGCATTTCTTTTTCTTGGGGATAGTCTTGATTAGTGCTCCCCGGGCATTGTTCTGAACTTCTGTCCATGGTCTTCAGGCACTCTGTCTATCAGATTTAATCCCTTGAATCTATTTTTCATTTCCACTGTATAATTGTAAGGGATTTGATTTAGGATATACCTTAATGGTCTAGAGGTTTTCCCTACTTTCTTCAATTTAAGTCTACATTTGGCAATAAGGAATTCATGATCTGAGTCAGCTCCCAGTCTTGTTTTTGCTGACTGTATAGAGCTTCTCCATCTTTGGCTGCAAAGAATATAATCAATCTAATTTCAGTATTGATCATTTGGTGATGTCCATGTGTAGAGTCTTCTCTTGTGTTGTTGGAAGTGGGTGTTTGCTATGACAATGTGTTCTCTTGGCAAAACTCTGTTAGCCTTGATCTGCTTCATTTTTTACTTCAGGGCCATTTGCCTATTATTCCAGGTAGCTCTTGACTTCCTACTTTTGCATTTCAGTCCACTATAATGATGAGGACATCTTTTTTGGGTGTTACTTCTAGAAGGTTTTGTTGGTCTTCATAGAACCATTTGAGTTCAGCTTCTTCAGCATTAGTGCTTGGGGCATAGACTTGGATTACTGTGATATTGAATGTTTTGCCTTAGAAGTAAACAGAGATCATTCTGTCGTTTTTGAGATTGCATCCATGTACTGCATTTTGGACTCTTTTGTTGACTATCATGGCCACATTCCATTACTTCTAAGGGATTCTTGCCCACAGTAGTGGATATAATGACCATCTGTGTTAAATTCACCCATTCCAGTCCAATTTAGTTCAATGATTCCTATAATGTCAATGTTCACTCTTACCATCTCCTATTTGACCACTTCCAATTTGCCTTGATTCTTCTGTAAGTTATTTAGAAACCTGTTTGTTACCTAGAAACCTGTTGTTTAATCTCCATGTGTTTGTGAAATATGAAATTAAAAGATACTTACTACTTGGAAGAAAAGCTATGACCAATCTAGCCAGCATATTAAAAAGCAGAGACATTACTTTGCCAACAAAGGTCCGTCTAGTCAAGGCTATGGTTTTTCCAGTGGTCATGTATGGATGTGAGAGTTGAACATAAAGAAAGCTGAGCGTCAGTTGACGAATTGATGCTTTTGAACTGTGGTGTTGGAGAAGACTCTTGAGAGTCCCTTGGACTGCAAGGAGATCCAACCAGTCCATCCTAAAGGAGATCAGTCCTGGGTGTTCATTGGAAGGACTGATGCTGAAGCTGAAACTCCAGTACTTTGGCCACCTGATGCGAAGAGCAGACTCATTGGAAAAGACCCTGATGCTGGGAGGGATTGAGGGCAGGAAGAGAAGGCGACGACAGAGGATGAGATGGTTGGATGGCATCACCGACTCAATAGACATGAGTTTGAGCTAGCACAGGAGTTGGTGATGGACAGGGAAAACTGGCATGCTGCCGTCCACGGCGTTCTAAAGAGTTGGACAAGACTGAGTGACTGAACTGATTGATACTTAAGATTAGGAATTTGGGGTTGACATGTACACTCTGCTATATTTAAAATAGATAACCAACAAAGACCTATTAGATAACACAAGGAACTCTGCTCAATACTCTGTCATAACCTAAATTGGAAGAGAATTTGAAAAAGAACAGAAGCATGTATATGTATAACTGAATCATTTTGCTATACACCTGAAACTAACAATATTGTTAATCAGCTATATCCCAAAATAAAAATACTGAGAAAATCATTCACCAAAACCAACTTTACTCTCCATAGTAGAAGTTAATTATAAAATCATGTTGTTGCATTTTAAAACATAAAAAATACCTAACTTTGATATTATGCTAATTGTCAAAATTTATCCCTTATTATGAAGAAACATTGTTGTCACTTAATGACAATGTGATATGCAACTTGTTTCTCAGTATGATGAAAGGCTGTTCGGGGTCAAAAACATAATTCCATTCTTTTTATGTATATAAAGTTGAACAAATGATACACACACCACAAATACATGACATCAGATAAGTAAATGGGGGCACAGCTTACTTACAGCTCTTGTAATATTGTGGGAATCTTAAATTACTTCAAGAAGCCTTCTGGGGTGCCACTCAGGATAAGGTTTTCCTTTAAATGTGAATATTTGGTAATATTTGTATGATTGAGAGGGAAACTCCTTCCTCGTTATACTGAATTTTAAGTAAAACATGTGAAGAACTTCTATTAAATCACTACATTTTGCTTCATAACATTATAAATGATTTCAGTGAATCCTTTAGATGAGTTTACAGTCTAATTAATGTAGATAATTATAACATGTTATCTATTTGTTGGTTGGTTGATGAGAGTGAACAAAGAGATTTTTCACCTCGGGGCCGAGAGTCACTAAATTCAAAGTGCATTGTCTATAGTTATTATTTATTTAACCAGCACTGCCATGTACTATGCTAGACACTTATTTTAATTATCACTGCAAACTTATAAGGTATGTGTTTTTTTATTTGCATTTTAGAAAGGAGGGAAAGAAACAAAAAGATTAAGGGCACAGCATTTGCTAGCAGATACATCAGCCTGGGCCAAGCCTATTCCCCAATTAAACTTTCAACTCCATATTCTGGGGTCCCATGAGATAATTCAGGTACACTAGGTGTAGATTCACCTTCATTTCTCCAAGCTAGAGAGAATTTTAGAAAAGCTATAGCCTACTTCCAGGGAAAACCAATAGTTAAGAGAAATCTTATTATTTACAAGTGTACAGTAATTATTTACAGGCACTTATTTTTAAGTACTGTACATGTATTATTTATTTAACCCCTATGAAGGTCTTAGGTGTTAGGAAGCATTATCCCTACTTTGCCCACGAGGAATCTGTGGCAGCACCATTAAGTAACTTGCCCAACATGCAAATTACAGACCTAGGATTCCAATCCAGCATCGGCTGTCTTAATCACTATGTATATTGTCCTCAGAGCAGAAGAGGAGGCCATAAAAATGCAACAGTAGTAGTAGATAGAACACAATAGAATAAGCAAGTAATTCTGAATAGAAAAGTCTTCAAAAGCTCCGTTAATGATGCAGAATTAAGCTGGACCGCTAAGCACGTGTAGGGCATTGACCCTGGACGTGACAGGCAGACGGGGAAGAGAAGACGGACAGCAGGAATCCAGCCACGCCGGAAGAACCTGGGAATGACGGTGACTAGGTCGTTCATACTAAACGGCAGAGTGAAGTAGGCGATCAGAAGTAAAAGGTGGTAAATTCATGTCATGAAAAGTTATATATTCTAGATGAAACATTTGGACTTTATTCATACTGTTGTATAAAGGAAAAAAATTAAGCAGTTATTGAAATTGTAAGATTGGGATTTATAATCTAACTGTGGTTAGGACAGTACATACTAGTTTGGTCCTAACTATCCTTGCTTAGGCTCATTACCCCAGGAAAATTGTTAATAGCACCTTCTTTCTCCTTTTTAAAGATTCCTAGTTGGATAATACATGTTGTTTTTATTCTGAGACTAATTTTTATGCATTGGATTGAAACAAATCAAAATTTTGGCATTATCATGTATTAGGGAATGTCTAAGATTTTAAAACTGGAATGGTTGGTCTGAAGAGCAGCTTTACACCACCTACTAATGATTTTGAAAAGTAATGCCAAGCCTCAGTACTTTGTCGTCCTTGTTCAGTTGCTAAGTCGTGTCTGACTCTTTGTGACCCCGTGGACTGCAGAACGCCAGGATTCAGTGTCCTTTAGCATCTCCCGGAGTTTGCTAAAACTCACATTCACTGAGTCAGTGATGGCATCCAGCCGTCTAATCCTCTTCTGCCCTCTTATTCTCCTGCCCTTAGCCTTTCCCAGCATCAAGGTCTTTTCCAAAGAGTCAGCTCTTTGCATCAGGTAGCCAAAGTATTGGAGCTTCAGCATCAGTCTTTCCAATGAATATTCAGGGTTGATTTCCTTTAGGATTGACTGATTTGATCTTGCTGCCCAGGGGACTTTTGAGAGTCTTCTCCAGCACCACAGTTTGAAAGTTTCAATTCTTCAGTGCTCAGCCTTCTTTATGGTCCAACTCTCACATGACTACTGGAAAAACTATGGCTTTGGATGTATGGACTTTTGTCAGCAAAGTGATGTCTCTGCTTTTTAACATACTAAGTTTGTGATAGCTTTTCTTCTAACGAACAGCGGTCTTTCAATTTTATTACTGTAGTCACTGTCCACAGTGATTTTGGAGCCCAAGAAAATAAACTTGATACTTAGCCTAGGGAAATGTGATAATGTACACAAGAAGGCATGTACAAAGAGGATAATAGTCTCATTGTGTTATGGGACAGTTAAAAAAATTAATAGCCAATAATGGAATGTCTGCATAAACTATAGTACACATTTACTGTGAGTTATTATGCCATAGTTAAAAAGACAAAGAAGCAGGCCCCATGGTTTCTAATCTGTAAAGCAAACTAAAGCAATCATATTGTTTTATTTCCTCTATTAATAGTAAAGGAAGTAAATATACAACTTACTGAAGAAAGGACTGGCATAAGTTTTGTGAACTAATTTAGGAATCTGAAGGAGACATGGGTTCAATCCCTGGGTCAGGAAGATCCCCTCGAGAAGGGAATGGCTTACCCACTTCAGTATTCTTGCCCGGAGAATCCCATGGACAGAGGAGCCTGGCAGGCTACAGTGAGTCCATGGGGTCACAAAGAGTTGGACACGACTAAGTGACTAACACACACTACTCTATAAATAATTGTTCAAGAGAACATGAACTATAGTTGTATTTGTATACATTGAAAATAGCAGACATTTAATAAGCCGCATGAATACAAATAAATTAAGATTTGCAAGACCGTATACATAGATAAAAGAGTAGGCAGACAGAGAAGGCTCCAAATTTTGAACTTTCATTCCTGGGAAGATGCTAGCCTCCTTTGGGAAATATTGATGGCAGAAGATATGTGAATCTGAATGTAATGCACTTATTTTTACATCCTTCATTTGAGTCTCTGACAGACCCACTAGGTGGAGATAATGCTGTATCAGAAACTGGTTGAGACACCCCTATTGTGTTAGCTCTTATTCTTTCCACCCATCCAGCTGGTCGCCTATAGCTTTTTTTCCCCTTCTCTTTCTTAGTTGATTGCACTCTGATAGTGATTGCCCTCTAGTTAAAGTTGTACATCACACCTGATGTTTACTTCTGCAAGACAACATTCCCCAACCCCCCTTTCCTTTGTGAGCATCCTTCATTACAGAAAGAAGATCATGGAACCGTACCCTGGAGGACCCCAGAGCCTGTTCTGGAACCACTTGACACCAGCCCTAAAAATCTCAGTGTCTCCAGAAAGAAAGAAGAATGCAAGACTACCTCAGCCCTATCTACAGGCTTATTTTCCACCCTGAAGCTGTAAGACCACTTGCTATTTTCTGGGTTTGGGGGAGCACAGTTTTGAGGACCTTAGGGTGGTGTGACCCCTTTGCCTGGCAAAGTAATAAAGTTGCTCTGTTCTACTCCAAAGCGCTGTCTCCACATTTCTATTTGGCACCAGTGAATAAGATTCAAGTTTTCAGCAACAATAACCAGCAAAACATTGACCTTCCATCTCTCTTCACCCCCGTGAGACCTTTGTCTACTTGTGTAGGCTTGGATACAGCATTACCACATTGAACTGTGGTCATTTTATCTTCTCCTCACTAGTCTGTGAGCTTGAAAATTTTGTCCAACCTCACAATTTTACAACCTTACAAAATCCAAGCCATGTGTTTGTTATTAGATTCCATGTTGCCTCTGAATACATCTACAATGTCATTTTTCCTCATAACTTTTAAACTAACACTTGAACCACCTGTCAGTATACATATTGATTTTTACTTGAAAGGAAGGAAATAGGCAACCCGCTCTAGTGTTCTTGCTTAGAGAATCGCGTAGACGGAGGAGCCTGGTGGGCTTCAGCCCATAGAGTCCCAGAGTCAGACACGGCCGAAGCAACTTAGCACACACGCAACACTATGACGATACTGTGACAGAATTTATAGCACCATTATGACACACAATTAAATGTCCATCTTACCGATCGCTGAGCTGGGGTGGGGACAGGTCTTCCTTCACTGTGAATCATGAAGTATCTGGAGTATAACAGACATAAAATAAGATTGTTTGAATTAAAATGCAGAGGCACAATGTAAGGAATACTGAAATGCTTGATGAAATAGAGTATACTGATTTGTTTTTCACATTGTTATACCCCTTCAGTTCATTTAACATTGTCACATTAGGATACTATATAATGTTTACTAGGTATCTTTCATACATATGTAACCTCCCTTGAGGCATTTTGAGAGTAAATATCAGAGCTATAATGCTTGTTTTTTTTTTATTTATTAGGCAAGAAATTAAATCGATGAGCCAAGCAGAACAAGACTATATAGAAAATCTGGATACATTTCTTTATATTGTTCCTTAAAAAAATGGGCAAGGATATCCTGAACCTAAGTTTACAACAAATAGGCTCATTTAACTACATCAGTTTATGGATTTTAAAACCTTTTAGATCCATGGTGCTGTTTTTGTTCTCAGCATAAGTAGCTTTGTTTTGGGCAGTCTTATTCCTTCTTCATTATGTAACTGAGCCATTAAATATGTAACCTAAAAGTCACCCAAGGTTGACACCACTCATTGCTAGAAGCATCTATGGGCTTGCGTTAGCTTTAGAAGTGAAGATATGGCACTATCTTATTTGCCTTAAGTCTTTACATGTGTCAGTCTGCAGGTAACTAAAATTATTTTAATTACCTTACAATGAACATTGTAATATATTATTCCTAAGTTTATGCATAACAGAAGTGATTAAAGTGCTGTAACTCACTTAATACTTTACTTTTCTTAGTATCACTGATGCCTAACATTTAGTTTGCAATCTATTGGTTAAAATAAAAAATTATAGAAAAAAAGTAAATTCACATCAGTGTTCATTTTAAGAAAGCAACAATAATGAAAAGCAGTATTAATTTCCCATTATGGTTTAGAAGAGCTAGTGACATAAAATTGGAAATATAAAAAAATAACACATCATTCCAGGTTGGAACACTAAGCACTTTATTTTGAAAGAGAAACTGTGCTTTGCCCACTTCTTGAGAAATCTGCAATGTTAATAAGTTCTTTAGTCTTCATAGGGCATTGTATTCTAAATGTCTGGGAAATACTCATAGGAGTTGAAAAAGGGACATTATATATATTAACTCAATTGAATTATAATACTCAAAGTACTTTAAATTGAATAAAAAGATTTTAATGCTGAATCCAATTCATTAGTAGCAAAATGTAACCTTATGAAATGTAGTTTTAGTGTCAAAGATCTGAATCTTTTCTACAATGAGGAAAATAAAATGTCTCATAGACATTAATATAAATAATAAAAATCAATTTGTACCAAAGTTGGCCTCTGCAGTGTATTATGTGTACTGGCAGTGTTTTCTCTCCGTGTTTTAATGTAATAATGAAGAGTCTGTTCTTCTTATCTTTCTTGACCAGGGGAGACAGACAAATCAATAAACAGTGTGTGTGTGTGTGTGAGTACAGGGGGATGTGGTACGCAGAATCATGTGGGGAAACGGGCTTGCTGAGAAACTGACATAGAAGACTGAAATGCCATCCTTCAGGGACCCCTTGGACACTTAACTTTGCCAGAATAAAGATGTATCTCAGCTGATACAGAGTATGCAGGAATTATCACAAACTATTTATGTAATCTTTTTAAATGGAAACATATTTAGAGATAGTCCTAATTGTTCCTGAACATATGTGAGCTTGATTATAAAAGGCCTGTGGTGTAGCAAGACTTTGCCTTTATCTAACAGGAACTGTCTGCAGTTATGTCCTATGTGGAAAATATATCAAGTAAAAGGCAACAACTAATCTTAAGTTCTATATACTTTAAACAAATCAGAAAAACCAAAGGAATTCAAGAAAGAGAATACCTCAGTAAAAGTACGGGATGCTGGCCCCAGATGGCTGAAATGCATGTGAAAGGAATGACTTCAGTAAACCCAGATCCTTAACATCTTCCCGTGCAGGGAAGAAAGCTAAATTACTTAATACCTAACCATCATCTTTGATGTTCAGACTGGTCTGCCCTCTTTGTTATGAACTTCTATATATCCCCACTCCTTTCCCCGCCTCCTCAGAGCAGTCTTTCATGGCTACTTGATATGCTGTCTCCCACTCTTGAAGCCCTAATATTTCAAATAAACACCAAATAAAACTCTCTGCTTTCAGTCTACTTACGGGTTGTGACTAATTTTTAAGTCAAGACTCTGATAATGTTTTTTTTTTTTTTGATAGGATTTTTAGATTTATTCAAAGTTTTGAGAAAGGAGAGTCCCAGATATTGTTGATGAAAGTAATACCTTCATCTCATCTCTATCATTAATGTTTCTTTTTTTTTTAATTAATTAATTTATTTATTTTTTCAGTGGGTTTTGTCATACATTGACACGAACCAGCAATAGATTTACACGTATTCCCCATCCTGATCCCCCCTCCCACCTCCCTCTCCACCCGATTCCTCTGGGTCTTCCCAGTGCACCAGGCTCGAGCACTTGTCTCATGCATCCCACCTGGGCTGGTGATCTGTTTCACCATAGATAGTATACATGCTGTTCTTTTGAAATATCCCACCTCACATTCTCCCAGAGTTCAAAAGTCTGTTCTGTATTTCTGTGTCTCTTTTTCTGTTTTGCATATAGGGTTATCGTTACCATCTTTCTAAATTCCATATATATGTGTTAGTATGCTGTAATGTTCTTTTATCTTTCTGGCTTACTTCACTCTGTATAATGGGCTCCAGTTTCATCCATCTCATTAGAACTGGTTCAAATGAATTCTTTTTAATGGCTGAGTAATATTCCATGGTGTATATGTACCACAGCTTCCTTATCCATTCATCTGCTGATGGGCATCTAGGTTGCTTCCATGTCCTGGCTATTATAAACAGTGCTGCGATGAACATTGGGGTGCACGTGTCTCTTTCAGATCTGGTTTCCTCAGTGTGTATGCCCAGAAGTGGGATTGCTGGGTCATATGGCAGTTCTATTTCCAGTTTTTTAAGAAATCTCCACACTGTTCTCCATAGCGGCTGTACTAGTTTGCATTCCCACCAACAGTGTAAGAGGGTTCCCTTTTCTCCACACCCTCTCCAGCATTTATTGCTTGTAGACTTTTGGATAGCAGCCATCCTGACTGGTTCTGATAACGTTTTTAAATACTTTCAGATTATTAACTGACATTTCTGTCCTAGGCACCTCCAAACTAGTCTCATAATATATATGTCTTTGTGAAACCTTCAAAAACTTGAAGTCAATTAATAACATGTTAAAAAAACTACTGTTTAAAAATTTTCTAATCATTCTCACAAGTACATGAGCCTAGGAACACTGTCATTATTTTAAAAGCTAGCAATAATCATAACTCTTGATTCATAACGCTTGCCCTAATTTTTATCTCAAGAGAAATCAGCGGGGGAAGGGGGGAATAACAGCTTTACTTAATGCATTCTATATATGTTAAGGGAACAGTCTTATTTACATTATCAAACATACAAATGCAATAATTGTTAATTTTTTTAATTGGAAAAATTATATTAATTCTGTTTTGCATAAAAGCTGACCTGTTGAGTCAGAATTTTAGAAATAAAGAAATAAAAGTAGCATAAAAGTCCTTTCTGTAAATCTTCTTTTGTTGTACAAATAAAGCAAAGAGAAAAGCTAAATGACAAGATCATTTCAAGTTAATGTGTTATTTGTAACTCCCTGATATTGAAAATGTAGTCGAGTTTCTAATTAATGTGTCAAAAGCATTAACAGTGTACTCAAGTCTTACTTGTGTTGGAAAAAGAATTATCTTGTCCTTGGGTGTCCTCCTAGTTACCACCCTGTCTCGGCCCTTCTGTTTACAGCTCTGGCTTTTTGGAAACGGTTCACACCTATCATTCAAAGCACCATTTCAAACCTTCACAAAGAGCAGCCTTTATACTTGAGATGGAAATGCCTACAGCTGTTAAGCTTCTAAAACTGATTGTGCAAGCTAACACGTGCAAATTTCTGTCTGTGCTAAAATATACAGAGGGAGTCCCTGGAGGTTCTCTCAGTGCCTCCAGGCACCAAGCGGTAATTAGTCACACTCGGCAGGAGACCTCAAAAGAGTGTGTCAAATACAGATTGTTGATTAAAGAGTTGAGAGACGCAGACTTCCGGTGCTATCTCTGTGATCCCATTGGGAATACCAAGCACAGAATCAATTAAGTGAGCTAAACTATTAGCCCAAGACATTAGACTCCTGTGAAAATTATCACAAATTCTAAGCTTGTGCTTAGGCAGCTGCCCTAGGAGGATATTAAGGGTTGGTATCCACAGGAGAGACTCCAATGACAAGAGTGGAACAGAAGTCATCATTTAGGTCCTGAGACGTGCCTCAGGTAACCGCTCCTGGCTTCTGTCCCCAGTCCTCCATAGCAACTCTTCTCACCATGGTCTCTGATAACCTCGCTATCAGTTGCAATGGATAATTCGCAACATATATTCTTATGTTTGCAACATATATTAAATCCCTTATGGCTACTGGCATTTTCTACATCTTTCTTATTGAAATTCTCCCCTCCTTGACTTTGTTGACATACTGATTCAACATATTTTAATACCTACATCCTTGATATTGAGAAGTTGAATTATGTTCTGCCTTATCAGTAAACAAAGGATTGTAGTCATCAGTGATTGCAGCTACCACTGACAGTGACCTGGTGAGCCCTGAGCAAACTCAGGAAGGAAAGAATACCTGCCATCTAGCAGCCGTCAAACTACAGCCACTCCCTATGGTGTGCCCAGAGGGAACTCGGGATTTGAAAGCAATCCTGGTCCCACAAAACTGAGGTCCATATCAAAGGAATGCTTTCAGTGAACCAAGACTTTTGCATCTTCTCATACACAGAAAAGCAATGAATTCCTTCACTTGGAATATCTAGTTTTAACTATCAATCAAATTTTCATAATTCAACTATCCGCCCTTTGTTGCAAAACTTCCATATAACCTAGGTCCCCTGCTAACCACCTTGGAGCAGTTCCCTCAGAGTTACTTGAGAAGCTGCTTCCCGGGCTTGATGTCTAAAAATTCCCATTAATAAAACATAACCCAGTTTTGAGGTTATGAATATTTTTAAAGTCTACAATATTATCTTTAGTATGCACTTCATGAAAATGGACCTCTATTCATTATCATCATCACTATTACAAGTAGTAATATGAATTCAGTTCAGTTCAGTTCAGTTGCTCAGTCATGTCTGACTCTTTGCGACCCCATGAACCACAGCACTCCAGGCCTTCCTGTCCATCACCAACTCCTGGAGTCCACCCAAACCCATGTCCACTGAGTCAGTGATGCCATCCAGCCATCTCATCCTCTGTCGTCCCCTTCTCATCCTGCCTTCAATCTTTCCCAGCATCAGGGTCTTTCCTAAGGAGTCAGCTCTTCACATCAGGTGGCCAAAGTACTGGAGTTTCCGCTTCAACATCAGTCCTTCCAATGAACACCCAGGACTGATCTCCTTCAGTATGGACTGGATGGATCTCCTTGCAGTCCGAGGAACTTTCAAGAGTCTTCTCCAACACCACAGTTCAAAAGCATCAATTCTTTTGCGTTCAGCTTTCTTCACATTCCAACTCTCACATCCATACATGACCACTGGAAAAACCATAGCCTTGACTAGACGGACTTTTGTGGACAAAGTGATGTCTCTGCTTTATAATATGCTATCTAGGTTGGTCATAACTTCCTTCCAAGGAGTAAGTGTCTTTTAATTTCATGGCTGCCATCAGCATCTGCAGTGATTTTGGAGCCCAGAAAAATAGTCAGCCACTGTTTCCACTATTTCCCCATCTATCTGCCATGAAGTGATGGGACCAGATGCCATGATCTTAGTTTTCTGAATGTTGAGCTTTAAGCCAACTTTTTCACTCTCCTCTTTCACTTTCATCAAGAGACTCGTTAGTACGTCTTCACTTTCTGCCATAAGGGTGGTGTCATATACATATCTGCGGCATTGCTATTTCTCCCAGCAATCTTGATTCCAGCTTGTGCTTCATCCAGCCCAAGTTTCTCATGATGTACTCTGCATATAAGTTAAATAAGCTGGGTGATAATATACAGCCTTGACGTACTCCTTTTCCTATTTGGAACTAGTCTGCTGTTCCATGTCCAGTTCTAACTGTTGCTTCCTGACCTGCATACAGGTTTCTCAAGAGGCAGGTCAGGTCTGGTATGGTATTCCCATCTCTTTCAGAATTTTCCACACTGTGTTGTGATCAACACATTCAAAGGCTTTGGCATAGTTAATAAAGCAGAAATAGATGTTTTTCTGGAACTCTCTTACTTTTTCGATGATCCAGCAGATGTTGGCAATTTAATCTCTGGTTCCTCTGCCTTTTCTAAAACCAGCTTGAACATCTGGAAGCTCATGGTTTACGTATTGTGGAAGCCTGGCTTGGAGAATTTTAAGCATTACTTTACTAGCGTGTGAGATGAGTGCAATTGTGCAGTAATTTGAGCATTCTTTGGCATTGCATTTCTTTGGGATTGGGATGAAAACGGATCTTTTCCAGTCTTGCGGTCACTGCTGAGTTTTCCAAATTTGCTGGCGTGTTGAGTGCAGCACTTTCACAGCATCATCTTTCAGGATTTGAAATAGCTCAAATGGAATTCCATCACTTCCACTAACCTTGTTCGTAGTGATGCTTAATAAGGCCCACTTGACTTCACATTCCAGGATGTCTGGCTCTAGGTAAGTGATTATACCATCATGATTATCTGCATCGTGAAGATCTTTTTTGTTTACTTCTTCTGTGTATTCTTGTCACCTCTTCTTAATATCTTCTGTTTCTGTTAGGTCCCTACTATTTCTGTCCTTTATTGAGCCCATCTTTGCATGAAATGTTCCCGTGGTATCTCTAATTTTCTTGAAGAGATCTCTAGTCTTTCCCATTCTGTTGTTTTCCTCTATTTCTTCACATAGATCACTGAGGAAGGCTTTCTTTTCTCTCCTTGCTATTCTTTGGAACTCTGTGCTCAAATGCATATCTTTCCTTTTCTCCTTTGCTTTTCACTTATCTTCTTTTCTCAGCTATTTGTAAGGCCTCCTCAGACAGCCATTTTTTGGTTTTGCATTTCTTTTTCTTAGGGATGATCTTGATTCCTGTCTCCTGTACCATGTCACAAACCTCTGTCCATAGTTCATCAGGCTCTCTGTCTATCAGATCTAGTCCCTTAAATCTATTTCTCACTCCCACTATATAGTCATAAGGGATTTGATTTAGGCCATACCTGAATGGTCTAGTGGTTTTCTCCACTTTCTTCAACTTCACTCTGAATTTGGCAATAAGGATTTCATGATCTGAGCCACAGTCAGCTCCCAGTCTTGTTTTTGCTGACTGTATAGAGCTTCTCCATCTTTGGCTGCAAAGAATATAATCAGTCTGATTTCAGTGTCGACCATCTGGTGATGTCCATGTGTAGAGTCTTCTCTTGTGTTGTTGGAAGAGGGTGTTTGCTATGACCAGTGTGTTCTCTTTGCAGAACTATTAGCCTTTGTCCTGCTTCATTCTGTACTCCAAGGCCAAATTTGCCTGTTACTCCAGGTGTTTCTTGACTTCCTACTTTTGCATTCCAGTCCCCTATAATGAGAAGGACATCTTTTTTGGGTGTTAGTTCTAGGAGGTCTTGTAGGTCTTCATAGAACTATTCAACTTCAGCTTCTTCAACGTTACTGGTCGGGGCATAGACTTGGATTACCACTGTATTGAATGGTTTGCCTTGGAAACGAACAGATCATTCTGTCATTTTTGAGATTGCATCCAAGTACTGCATTTCAGACTCTTTTGTTGACTATGATGACTACTCCGTTTCTTTTAAGGGATTCCTGCCCACAGTAGTAGATATAATGGTCATCTGAGTTAAATTCACCCATTCCAGTCCATCTTAGTTTGCTGATTCCTGGAATGTCGATGTTCACTCTTGTCTTCTCCTGTTTGACCACTTCCAATTTGCCTTGATTCATGGACCTAACATTCTAGGTTCCTATGCAATGTTGCTCTTTATAGCAGCGGACCTTGCTTCTATCACCAGTCCCATCCACAAATGGGTGTTGTTTTTGCTTTGGCTCCATCCCTTCATTCTTTCTGGAGTTATTTCTCCACTGATCACCAGTAGCATATTGGGCACCTACCAACTTGGGGAGTTCATCTTTCAGTGTCCTATCTTTTTTGTGTTCATACTGTTCATGGGGTTCTCAAGGCAAGAATACTGAGGTGGTTTGCCATTCCCTTCTCCAGAGTACCACATTCTGTCAGACCTCTCCACCATGACCTGGCCGCACTAGTTTAATAACACTTCTAAAACATTCTAAAACTTCCTATACCCTAGGGACTCCATCAAGTGTCAACTAACAATGTATAACATTTAGTCCTTGAGTAGTTCTCATGGTTACACCCCATACCCAGTCAAAATTAGTATCTGCCTACCATCTTTACATCTATTAAAACATGCCATTTTTCTTTCTATTCTTCCTAATACCACTACCCTAGTTAAAGTCCTTAACATTTCTCACATAACCGTCTCCTATCAAGTTTCTCTGTCTCTGGTCTTATCCCTCTTCTAATGTATTCTCTACTTTAAAACTGACATCAACCTAAAGGTAAAATATAATAGTATACTACCATCTCTCAAATAAATATAATAACATTTAAAAATCTTTATATATCCCAAATGTCTTACAAATTAAGTCCGAATCTCTCTCCACATGACTTTCTTAATCTAGACAATGGAAAATGAAAGCCCCAAAGGTGATTCTAGTTCTTAGTTTCAAGTTGCTTATGAAACGGTGATGCTATGTTTTAAAATGATTACATGTGTTAAAATAAATTGCAAAAAAGGAGATTAAACCTGAGAATTCCCTGAACAGACAAAACCATTTAAGCCTCGTCAGCAAAATTCAGTTTATCTTACTCTGCAAAATAGGTAAAACAATTTGGGCCACTTCTTGTAACTGCCTCTGAAAATCATAAATCAAACTTAAGCTGTTCCCCAAAATTGGCATAAGGCAGCTACTGCTGCTGCCGCTGCTGCTAAGTCGCTTCAGTCGTGTCCGACCCTGTGCGACCCCGTAGACGGCAGCCCACCAGGCTCCGCCCTCCCCAGGAGTCTCCAGGCAAGAACACTGGAGTGGGTTGCCATTTCCTTCTCCAATGCATGAAAGTGAAAAGTGGAAGTGAAGTCGCTCAGTTGTGTCCGACTCTTCGCGACCCCATGGACTGCAGCCTACCAGGCTCCTCCATCCATGGGATTTTCCAGGCAAGAGTACTGGAGTGGGCTGCCATTGCCTTCTCTGATAAGGCAGCTACTACCTTTAACCAATTCCCTATCACTAGAAAAACTCAAATGCTATAACCAGTCATATTTAAGAATAAACAGCTTCTGCATTTTCACTCTATAAGCTCTCTTCCAACAATATATCTCTGCGTGTCATTTCAAAGTTTGTTTAACAGCTCCCAGTTCATGAGATATTCTTACATGCACAAGAAACCGTAAATACTATTCTACTGAGCTGGTGGTTTTGATTTTGCTATTTCTGGATTTTTTACACATGAAAGAGTTGCTTTACTTAAAATATATTCCAAACCAAATATCAAACTCTGGCTGGAATCCAAATTTGACAGTGATAAGCATTTTGAAGTTTCTTAACGTGTCCTCATCAAATCCAGGTGCCTCCACTATTCTCTTTAATCCCTTCATAAATAACAGGAATTAGTAATGGTGAATACAGCTGGCATCTTCCACAATTTCAGAGATGATGCTATCAAAATAAACAACTTAAAAATACAAATGAAAATAGGTATTTGCTATTCATGGAACTAGACTCCTGTAACATTGTTTTGCTTGAAATAGTTTAAGTTCTTTCTGACCTTAGACTTTCTAAATCTTCATTCTTAATTGAGGGCCATTGCATCATATTTTAAATCCAACGTAAAGGTGAATATATTTCCAGTAATCCATGGACCTCACCAATTTTCTTACACTTACTTAAGCAATGCACCCTGGCACCTGCAATTCAGATATGCACAGCAGGACAACTTTTTGCTTAATTTAGCATGGAGATTAGCAGTCAGAATCACCAAAAAAAAAAAAAAAAAGAATCTTACACAAACATATGAGTTATCTGTGAAAAATAAAATATCTAAAGTGCTCAGTTCAGTTCAGTTCAGTCGCTCAGTCTTGTTCGACTCTTTGCAACCCCATGAATTGCAGCACGCCAGGCCTCCCTGTCCATCACAGACTCCTAGAGTTTACTCAAATACATGTCCATCGAGTCAGTGATGCCATCCAGCCATCCCATCCTCTGTCGTCCCTTTCTCCTCCTGCCTGAGATTTTCTATTACTTTTTCACTTAAATATGGAAGGGGTGAAAATTCTGAACTGAGGAATTTTGAAGAATATTGAGTGAATAACAAATATAATTCATTTCAATAAATCATTTTGATTTGTTTTTTTCCCCAATTATTTTATTAGTTGGAGACTAATTACTTTACAATATTGTAGTGGTTTTTGCCATACATTGACATGAATCAGCCATGGATTTACATGTGTTCCCCATCCTGAACCCCCATCCCACCTCCCTCCTCATCCCACCCCTCTGGGTCTTCCCAGTGCACCAGCCCTAAGCACTTGTCTCATGCATCCAACCTGGGCTGGCGATCTGTTTCACCCTTGATAATATACATGTTTCAATGCTGTTCTCTCAGATCATCCCACCCTCGCCTTCTACCATAGAGTCCAAAAGTCTGTTCTGTACATCTGTGTCTCTTTTTCTGTCTTGCATATAGGGTTATCATCACCATCTTTCTAAATTCCAAATGTATGCATTATTTTGGTCTGTTGTGTGCAATGTGCTTTGCTTAGGAATGTCCATTTTTTTATGTTTATATTATAGTTCATGGACTCAAATAGCAGTCTATTACCACTGTTTAAAAGGCAAACCTATAAAATGATGACAGAGAGGCAGAACAACAGATCACACACATGCTGACCAGTCACCAGCCACGTCTGGTTTGGAGACTGTAAACTCAACCATTTCAGGTCTTCTATTCTGATTTCACCTGTTACCCAAAATAGCAGGTTTCCTTCTTGCCTAGAGGTGCCTTCCTGAATACAAACTTTGACATCTTAGGACTGTGATCCTTTGGACATCGTATCAACAGACATGATGACTCTTGCCCTAGAGAGGTGTGGAGGTTCCACTGTTTTTCATCATGTAAAGAAAGCCCTGGTTTCTGACTTTGTATAGTAAAAAACCACTCTGAGCATCACTGTGGACTAGCTGGAAAGAATTCTGATCCAGAATTGAAGACTTGATTTCTAAAACTCTTCCATCTTTCAGGTTAATAAATTCCACCTCTACCAGCCTATGTCTAACTTCAACACTGCATTGTCCCTCAGGATGCTATCCCTACTTAAAATGAAAAGGTGCAAAGCTCTCTTTTCCATAGAATAATTTACTGTCAGTGTGGGACAGGGCTTTCCTGGTGGCTCAGACGGTAAAGAATCTGCCTGCAAGGCCAGAGACCTGGGTTTGATCCCTGGGTCTGCAGGATACCCTGGAGAAAGGAATGGCAACCCACTCCAGTATCCTTGCCCGGAGAATGCCTTGGACAGAGGAACCTGACAGCCTACAATTCATGGGTTCACCAAGAATTGGACATGACTGAGCAGCTATTTTTTTTTTTTAATGTGGGAAAACCACCTGTTACATCTTAAATTTGATTTTACCCTTTGTCTTTTTCACTAAAATGTAAGCTAACCTATCACTATACCCAGCATTTATCTGGTAGTCAATAAACTATTTTTGAATAAATGAATATAGAAAGTCTCCTCTTGTTGGACTATCTTCATTTCTTGGCAACAAACTCACCTTAGGCATCTATTTCCTAAACCACGCTGTGGATCTTCCAGTTGTAAGAATCATTGTATGTTAGATATGTAAACACCAATATTCATTCAATACCCATTGAATTGATATTTACTAATTGCCTGCCATGTACAAGCACTATTCTAGGGGTAAAAGAAAGTGCCGCTGCCTCGTGGAACTATACATATTCTGGTAAGGAAGAGAAAATGCCAATAAATAGAGTATCCTTTCACTAATTGGAATTACACAATGAAGAAATACCAAATATATAAAACCATATGAAGAGATTATACTGTGGATAAAAGGGAAGGAAAAGGGATAAAGCATGATGGAACGAGTGGCTCTTTTAAAAGTGGAAGCAGTCAAGGAGCCATCCTATGCAGGTGGCTCTGGTCAGAGACTATGGAAGTCATCAGTAAGCTATTAGCGTATCTTGAGAAACAGAATTCCAAATAGAGAAGAAAGTGTAAAATCCAGGTATCAGAAGGAGGCCAACGAGACTGAACAGAGTGGCCAGGTATAATGGTGGCAGGAGATGAGGCAGAGAGACTGGCAGGGAAGATACAATGTGGAGTCCTGGTCTTAGCTAAGCTAATGTTAACAGATTTCATAGGGAAACCTGAAATATCTGTAAATTAACCCCAGTTTTCTCAATAGGCCCATGGTAGGAGTAGGGTAGGGGTGTCCCTGCTCCATAAAGACTTCAAGGTATCCAGAAGTAGTGTTGTCTTTAACATACGGCTTCCAAGTTCATATTGTGCTCAACGTCCACCACTTAGAATATATTCATAGGCCCGCAAGTCACTGGAAGGGAATATAACCTTGGTGTCTAGCTGGATCCCCATACATCCCCATAGAAGGAGGCGGTTTTAGTGAGCAGGCTGGCATTCTCTGCCATGTCCGTGTGAGCCACAACAAGGAATAATACTTTTAAGTATGATGGAAAACTATTGAAGAATTTTAAACAGGAAAATTATATTTTTAAGGTTAACATAGTTGTCATGGTGATACTAAAACAGCAAATTTGTACCTCCTTTACTTGCAAAGATGATGTCATGATGGTTTACGGTACACTATTTTGTTAGCTTTGGAGGCAGCAAGAAACATTTAGATTTGTTCTATATATTGCTGGCAATTTCCCATGGGATATAATTTCAATGAGGAATTTCCTAAGGCTAAATAATGTTCCCCTCTTTTGACCTCTTATAATCTTCAGTTAAATCATTATTATTGCATTTTAAAACTCCTTTTTTTATGATCTGTTTATGTGGCTGTTTCTCATACTACACATGGAACTCTTGAAGGATAAAGACTGTATCTTCATAACCCTGGGTTACAGTACACTACCTGATGAATTGGAGCACAGAATTATTTCTTACTGAATTGAATGAGGAAACTTGCCTGTGGACACCACGCAATTACAATGTCAGGGACGGTGTTGGAATCCTGATGTGGGTTATTACAAAACCAAGGATCTTTCCACTATTTTATGTTCCTGCAATTTATATACAGCAAAGGAACAAGGTAAATTTGTATTTAATTCTAGCTAGTTAATGCGCCTAGGTACCTACTTTGGAGGTTAAAATGTGACAACAGTTTGCAAACTCATAGCAACACTTTGTATTAGATAGAAATTTTTGTGCTGTTTATTGTATCTGGAACAAAACTTCAGACAGAATTTAAGGGAGACAGAAATGAGATCTAGATCCCTAAATGTCAGCGCTGACCTGAGTTAATAAACAGAATATCTGATTTCAGTTCAAAAAATGCAAAGGTACAGAGAAATAATATTGGTATTCATTGGGTTGATTCACTGAATACACATTTACTGTTGTTCACCATGAATGAAGCACTGCTGTATCTGCTGGCGTATAGAAGTTAAAAAAGGCTAAAATATGCTACCATCGTGAAAGTTGCTTTCTTAACTAAATTTGATCTTGAATGTCTAACAGAACCCCGGATGAATGAAATGAGGAAACACAACAGACAATAGGACAGTTTATCTAGTGGGAAGAAAGGTATAATTTTATTCCAGATGTGCACTCTACAGAGATTGATATGAAGGTAGGAAAAACCCTCCTGCTTTGTTCAGAACCTGATCAAGGACTAGACCGAAATAAGGCTACTATTTAAAGGTACTCAGTGTTTGAACTTGAGAGGGGCTGGAGAAGGAGAGTCTGACAACAGAATAGAGTGTTCTTATTTTTATCCAGTGCTTGCTAAATTGGAAAAGATGTATAGGAGCAAATATTTAAGAATTGTGAGGAAAAGATGCAGCTCGTGATGGGGTTTCCGCTCATGCAAAGAAACCACGAAAAAATATGATTCAATTTCCATACCTCATTTTCACCATCAAGTATTGGGAATACTTTTGCCTAAATACTATTGCCTAAAGGATTGATGTGCAATAAATTGTGAGTTCATTGCTCATGAGTCTCCAATCAGAAGCTCAGGTGGTAAACCTGAACTTCAATATTCCTCTTCCAAAATTCTTCACATCAGGACTCCTAAATGTCTCCTATGGATGTTTAAGGCATTTGTTTTATTCATCTTAATTCTATCAGTAGACATACTTGATCCTCTAGGTATTTTTAAGGCTAAATGGCAAATATTTGTGTGTGTGTTTATATATACTATTGTTCTTATTCCTTTTTAACTTTTAATCAAGAAGAGGAAGGACCAGCCAGGTTGGCAATTCCAAATATAACCCTTACCCAAAATATGCAACAGATGTCCTCTATTCCAATTAACTTCACAGAACAGAAGTAGTTTATCTTTATGCCTGATCTAAAATTATTATATGACACCCAAATATGGTCGGCAGCACTGTACTTCTAGTAACTCAAGAAAATCTTAGGAAAATCATTCACTGAAAAAGCAGTAAGATGAATCAAGGAAAACTTCCCAAAGGAAAAGTGATGAAGGAAGCCATGGTCCCAATGCAAATAACAGGCAAGTGATTTGTTCTTGGAAAATTATACAAAATTTGAAAACTTACCACAACTTTAAAATGAAAAATGAATCCCTCCCAAAATTAAATAAAAATCTGAGTTTTAGAAATTAGTTTCTGAACATTGCCTATTTATAAGCAATTTAACAATTCTAAGAAGACTACCCTGCTATCATCATAATTTGGCAATTCAACCCTAATTAAGAATCAAAATGCTTGGAGAATGGTCCAAACAAGGACAATGCTGAGTTTTTAAACTATTCAAATTACAATTAAAATATTATTTCTAAAGTCAGAAAATCCCTTATCAAAAATAATTTACCAATTTTTTTAATATACAATATGGTTCTAGGATAAAGAAATATTTTTCTCTGTTGAATTCATCATACATGCATTTCTTTATTAAAGGAATGCATCCCTCTTATCATTGTATAAATACACATATTTTGTGCAGCAACATTGATTTAAAAATGAACTTAAATATAAGAATTTTTAAAATCTGGTGTAAAATATGCAAAATATATATCACATCTGTATATTAATAACCCTAGCATTAAACTGTATGATATAACTTATCTCATGTAATTCCTAACCACCTACCAAAGACTTACCTGAAGTGCTGGTTAAAAATTCAGATTATAGAATTCCTCTTTAGATTTGCTTTATCTGTAAAAAAAAAAAAAAAGGGAGGGGGTAGTGATAACAAGTAATGCATGGGACTTTATAAGAATTACGTGAGGAGGAGCCAAGATGGCGGAGGAGTAAGACGGGGAGACCATTTTCTCTCCTACAAATTCATCGAGGGAATAACTGAACGCAGAGCAAACTTCGCAAAACAACTTCTGATCGCTAGCTGAGGTCATCAGGCGCCCAGAAAAGCAGCCCATTGTCTTCGAAAGGAGGTAGGACAAAATATAAAAGATAAAAAGTGAGGCAAAAGAGCTAAGGACGGAGATCCGTCCCGGGAACTCTTAGGCGGCATTGCTTGGGGTAGGGTCCGGGCCTGAGTGCCCTGAGGACAATCGGAGGGAGCTTCTGTGAGTTGCCAACTTGAACTGTGGGAGACCAAAAGAGAGAGTAAATTAACTGGCCCGAACACACTGCCGGCCGTTCGCAGAACAAAGAGACCCAGAAAATCCAGAGAAGAGCTTGCAGGCTGCGGACCGGCCCAGCCCCGCCGGAGGCAGGAGGCAGGGGGGAGGGGAAGGTCGCGGCGAGACACAGGGCGCAGGCACCCGACCGGCGCGGGCGGGGACTGGGGCTGGGGACGCAGAGGGCGGAAGGCGCGCGCACCCAACTGGCGCCAGCGGAAACTGAGACTGGGTCCGCGGAAGGGAGGGGGCGCGCCACACCTGGGGATAGTGCGCCCATCAAGCCCCTCGCTGCCTGGACCGCTCTGACGGGGAAGGCACAGAGAGCAGGCGCAGCTTTCGCTCCGCGCTTTTGTGGAACACCCGAGGGCTGGAACCTCGCGCAGCGCGGGCCGCGCTCCATATAGAACAGCCGGAGCCTGAGCAGCGCAGATGGAGAAAGCAGCGTCAGCCCCTCCGGGCAGCCCCAGCCCATCCCCGCGGCGCCGGCCCCTCCCTGCAGCGTCAGCCCCGCCCCGCAGCGCCAGCCCATCCCCGCGGCGCAAGCCTGTCCCCACAGCGCCAGCCTCTCCCTGCAGCGCAAGCCCCTCCCCGCAGAGCGACGGAACTAGCTACCTGAATAAGAGTCCACCTCCGCCCGCCTGTGTCAGGGCGGAAATGAGGCTCTGAAGAGACCGGCAAACAGAAGCCAAATAAACAAAGGGAACCGCTTCAGAAAGGACTGGTGCAACAGATTAAAATCCCTCTAGGAAACACTGACTACACCGGAAGGGGCCTGTAGATATCGAGAAGCGTAAGCTGGAACGAGGAGCTATCTGAAACTGAGCCGAACCCACACTGACCGCAACAGCTCCAGAGAAACTCCTAGATATAATTTTACTTTTTTCTCTTTTTTTTCTTTTTTATTTTTTCTCTTTTATTTTCCTTTAAAATCCCCTATTACTCCCCCATTACTCCTTAACTTTCATTTCCATAGACTTTTACGATTTTTTAATTAGGGGAAAAAAAAAATTTTTTTTTCTTTCTTTCTTTCTTTTTTTCTTTTTTCTTCTTTTTTTTTCTTTCCTTTTTCTCTTCTATTTTCTATTTTTCTTTTTCTCTTATTTATTTTAAAGTCCTCTAGTACTCCTCTACTACTCCTTAATTTTCATTTTCAATACACTATAACCTTACAAAAAAAAAAAAGAAGAGAAGCCCTATTTTTAAACTGAAGATTATTCTCTCCCAATCTTGACTCTCTGTTTTTTACCTCAGAACACCTCTATTTCCTCCTTTCCCCTTCTCTTCCCAGTCCAATTCTGTGAATCTTTGTAGGTGACTGGGCTACGGAGAACACTCTGGGAACAGACAGCTGTGTAGATCTGTCTCTCTCCTCTTGAGTCCCCCTTTTTCTCCTCCTGCTCATCTCTATCTCCCTCCTCCCTCTCCTCTTCTTCATGTAACTCTGTGAACCTCTCTGGGTGTCCCTAACGGGGGAGAATCTTTTAGCCATTAACCTAGAAGTTTTCTTATCAGGGCTGTATAGTTGGAGAAGTCCTGAGACTACAGGAAGAATAAAACTGAAATCCAGAGGCAGGAGACTTAAGCCCAAAACCTGAGAACACCAGAAAACTCCTGACTACATGGAACTTTAAGTAATAAGTGACTGTCCAAAAGCCTTCATACCTACACTGAAACCAACCACCACCCAAGAGCCAATAAGTTTTAGAGCAAGACATACCACGCAAATTCTCCAGCAATGCAGGAACATAGCCCTGAACATCAACATACAGGCTGCCCAAGGTCACACCTAACACATAGACCCATCTCAAAACTCATTACTGGGCACTCCATTGCTCTCCAAAGAGAAGAAATCAAGTTCCACGCACCAGAACACTGACACAAGCTCCCCTAACCAGGTAATCTTGACAAGCCAATCATCTAACCCCACCCACTGGGTTAATCCTCCACAACAAAAAGGAACCACAGACCTCCAGAATACAGAAAGCCCACTCCAGATACAGCAATCTAAACAAGATGAAAAGGCAAAGAAATACCCAACAGGTAAAGGAACATGAAAAATGCCCACCAAGTCAAACAAAAGAGGAAGAGATAGGGAATCTACCTGAAAAAGAATTTAGAATAATGATAATAAAAATGATCCAAAATCTTGAAAACAAAATGGAGTTACAGATAAATAGCCTGGAAACAAAGATTGAAAAGATTCAAGAACTGTTTAATAAAGACCTAGAAGAAATAAAAAAGAGTCAATTAAAAATGAATAATGCAATGAATGAGATCAAAAACACTTTGGAGGGAACCAAGAGTAGAATAATGGAGGCAGAAGATAGGATAAGTGAGGTAGAAGATAAAATGGTGGAAATAAATGAAGCAGAGAGAAAAAAAGAAAAAAGGATCAAAAGAAATGAGGACAACCTCAGGGACCTCTGGGACACTGTGAAACACCCCAACATTCGAATCACAGGAGTCCCAGAAGAAGAAGACAAAAAGAAAGGCCATGAGAAAATACTCGAGGAGATAATAGCTGAAAACTTCCCTAAAATGGGGAAGGAAATAGCCACCCAAGTCCAAGAAACCCAGAGAGTCCCAAACAGGATAAACCCAAGGCGAAACACCCCAAGACACATATTAATCAAACTAACAAAGATCAAACACAAAGAACAAATATTAAAAGCAGCAAGGGAAAAAAAACAAATAACACACAAAGGGATTCCCATAAGGATAACAGCTGATCTATCAATAGAAACCCTCCAGGCCAGAAGGGAATGGCAGGACGTACTGAAAGTAATGAAAGAGAATAACCTACAACCTAGACTACTGTATCCAGCAAGGATCTCATTCAGATATGAAGGAGAATTCAAAAGCTTTACAGACAAGCAAAAAGCTGAGAGAATTCAAGCACCACCAACCAGCTCTTCAACAAATGCCTAAAGGATCTTCTCTAGACAGGAAATGCAGAAGGGTTGTAAAACGTGACCCCAAACAACAAAGTAAATGGCAACAGGACCACACCTATCAATAATTACCCTAAATGTAAATGGGTTGAATGCCCCAACCAAAAGACAAAGATTGGCTGAATGGATAAAAAAACAAGACCCCTATATATGCTGTCTACAAGAGACCCACCTCAAAACAAGAGACACATACAGACTAAAAGTGAAGGGCTGGGAAAAAATATTTCATGCAAACGGAGACCAAAAGAAAGCAGGAGTCGCAATACTCATATCAGATACAATAGACTTTCAAATAAAGGATGTGAAAAGAGACAAAGAAGGACACTACATAATGATCAAAGGATCAATCCAAGAAGAAGATATAACAATTATAAATATATATGCACCCAACATAGGAGCACCGCAATATGTGCGGCAAACACTAACGAGTATGAAAGAGGAAATTAATAGTAACACAATAATAGCGGGAGACTTTAATACCCCACTCACAACTATGGATAGATCAACTAAACAGAAAATTAACAAGGAAACACAACCTTAAATGACACAATGGATCCACTCTAGACCAATTGATATCTATGGACATTTCACCCCAAACAATCACTTCACCTTTTTCTCAAGTGCACACGGAACCTTCTCCAGAATAGATCACATCCTGGGCCATAAATCTGGTCTTGGAAAATTCAAAAAAATTGAAATCATTCCAGTCATCTTTCTGACCACAGTGCAGTAAGATTAGATCTCAATTACAGGAAAAAAAATTGTTAAAAATTCAAACATATGGAGGCTAAATAACACGCTTCTGAATAACCAACAAATCATAGAAGAAATCAAAAAAGAAATCAAAATATGTATAGAAATGAATGAAAATGAAAACACAACAACCAAAAACCTATGGGACACTGTAAAAGCAGTGCTAAGGGGAAGGTTCATAGCATTACAGGCTAACCTCAAGAAACAAGAAAAAACCAAAATAAATAACCTAACTCTACACTAAAGCAATTAGAGAAGGGGAAGAAATGAAAAGAACCCAGAGTTAGCAGAAGGAAAGAAATCTTAAAATCAGGGCAGAAATAAATGCAAAAGAAACTAAAGAGACATACGCAAAAATCAACAAAGCTAAAAGCTGGTTTTTTGAAAAAATAAACAAAATTGACAAACCATTAGCAAGACTCATTAAGAAACAAAGAGAGAAGAACCAAATTAACAAAATTAGAAATGAAAATGGAGAGATCAAAACAGACAACACTGAAATACAAAGGATCATCAGAGACTACTACCAGCAGCTCTATGCCAATAAAATGGACAACTTGGAAGAAATGGACAAATTCTTAGAAAAGTATAACCTTCCAAAACTGAACCAGGAAGAAACAGAAGATCTTAACAGACCAATCACAAGCAAGGAAATCAAAACTGTAATCAAAAGTCTTCCAGCAAACAAAAGCCCAGGACCAGATGGCTTCACAGCTGAATTCTACCAAAAAATTTAGAGAAGAGCTAACACCTATCTTACTCAAACTCTTCCAGAAAATTGCAGATGAAGGTAAACTTCCAAACTCATTCTATGAGGCCACCATCACCCTAATTCCAAAACCAGACAAAGATGCCACAAAAAAAGAAAACTACAGGCCAATATCACTGATGAACATAGATGCAAAAAATCCTTAACAAAATTCTAGCAAACAGAATCCAACAACATATTAAAAAAATCATACATCATGACCAAGTGGGCTTTATCCCAGGAATGCAAGGATTCTTTAATATCCGCAAATCAATCAATGTAATACACCACATTAACAAATTGAAAGATAAAAACCATATGATTATCTCAATAGATGCAGAGAAAGCCTTTGACAAAATTCAACACTCATTTATGATTAAAACTCTCCAAAAAGCAGGAATAGAAGGAACATACCTCAACATAATAAAAGCTATATATGACAAACCCACAGCAAGCATCACCCTCAATGGTGAAAAATTGAAAGCATTTCCCCTGAAATCAGGAACAAGACAAGGGTGCCCACTCTCACCACTACTATTCAACATAGTGTTGGAAGTTTTGGCCACAGCAATCAGAGCAGAAAAAGAAGTAAAAGGAATCCAGATAGGAAAAGAAGAAGTGAAACTCTCACTGTTTGCAGATGACATGATCCTCTACACAGAAAACCCTAAAGACTCTACCAGAAAATTACTAGAGCTAATCAATGAATATAGTAAAGTTGCAGGATATAAAATTAACACACAGAAATCCCTTGCATTCCTATATACTAACAATGAAAAAACAGAAAGAGAAATTAAGGAAACAATACCATTCACCATTGCAACAAAAAGAATAAAATACTTAGGAGTATATCTACCTAAAGAAACAAAAGACCTATACATAGAAAACTATAAAACACTGATGTTTTGTTTTTTTAATGTATTTTATAATTGAAGGATAATTGCTTTACAGAATTTTGTTGTTTTCTGTCAAACCTCAACATGAATCAGCCCTAGGTATATATATATCCCCTCTTTTGAACCTCCCTCCCATCTCCCTCCCTCCCATCACCCCTCTAGGTAGATATAGAGCCCCTGCTTGAGTTTCCTGAGCCATACAGCAAATTCCCATTGGCTGTCTATTTTACATATGGTAATGTAAATTTCCACGTTACTCTTTCCATCAATCTCACCCTCTCCTCCCCTCTCTCTCCATGTCCGTAACTCTATTCTCCTTGTCTGTTTCCCAATTGTTGTCCTGTAAATAAATTCTTCAGAACCATTTTTCTAGATTCCATATATATGCATTAGAATACAATATTTATCTTTCTCTTTCTGACTCACTTCACTGTGTATAATAGGTTCTAGGTTCATACACCTCATCAGAACTGACTCAAATGTATTCCTTCTTATATACAATGGAGTAGTATTCCATTGTGTATATTTACCACAACTTCTTTATCCATTTATCTGTCAGTGGGCATCTAGGTTGCTTCCATGTTCTAGCTATTGTAAATAGTGCTTCAATGAACAATGGGATACATGTGTGTTTTTCAAATTTGGTTTCCCCAGGGTATATGCCTAGGAGTGGGATTGCTGGGTCATATGGTGGCTTTATTCCTAGTTTTTTAAGGAATCTCCATACTGTCTTCCATAATGGCTATATCAATTTACATTCCCACCAACAGTGCAAGAACATTCCCTTTTCTCCACATCCTTTCCAGCATTTATTGTTTGTAGACTTTTTGATGATGGCCATTCTGACTGGTGTGAGGTGATATCTCATTGTGGGTTTAATTTGCATTTCTCTAATAAAGAGTGATGTTAAGCATCTTTTCATGTGTTTGTTAGCCATCTGTA